>NC_133477.1:16609397-16858054 GCF_025370935.1 Choristoneura fumiferana | reverse complement strand
ACTGGCCACTAACCCACGCGCAATTAAAAAGAAATTAAAACGTTAAACTGTTTAAATTTGGAACTGACCGCACGAAAGGAAGTCTAGCATGTCGCTCCATTGCAGTATCATAGTTGCAACTGACTGCGCCTCTCGTGCCGACATTGTGTGCACAATCGCGATCTTATATCGCACATCTAGTGAGAGCCATCTCTGGGACTAACTAGGTTGAGTGCAAGTTCAATTTACTTCTCAAATTGGGTTAGTGCCGACGGTGAAGGTTTTAGTTGACACGTCGACGGAGCTTTTTCAACCGCATCTATTTTTAACCGATAGCTCTAGAGACCCTTGTCTTTGTTGGGGAAAAGGGAGCGTATTTAAATTGGGAATTACATCACGTTACTTGAGTTACATGCTCAAATGCAGAAACAAGGATTTAAAAAAGTATAATAGTACCTACCTACCTATATGGCTTAGACTTGGACTACACAAAGGGTTCAGATGAGTAGCTCTTACATTTGAGCAAGAAGATAGATAATTATTTCCCTCTTGCGCTAGACTTTGACTTACCTATCAATCATTTGATTCGTCTGATTAGGTACTGGTTTTTGATGATTATGAAATTTCCAGAGCGCTTTAGCATTTACCTAACTAAAGCGCCAGACCATTGTTTTCTCGTGTTTATCTTTTTTGTCTTTTCGTAATAATGATACCTGCAATGCTTACTGCGTTTCAGCATTCCTCAAACGGTTTCAAGTTATTCTCTTTCAACAATAGCAAAAACCTCAAAGTATTCTCCATTCCAAGATGCCCATTAACACGCATAAAACGTTTTAACATTAAGCCTCAAAATCCGTTACCGCACGCTTACATCAAATTTCCGTATGCCTAAACTGAGTAACTGCGGTTAGCGGTACATTAATCCCCTTTTAACAGCTAAGCTACGCGGAAATAATTTAAGAAAGTGAAAATAAAAGTAGCATGTCATCAACGTACATGGATTACTTGATGCGGTGAAAGGTCAATGTCTCGACTTTCGTTGTAATCTTTATTTCGTAACCGGTTTAAACGCGTAAATAACATTGTGCGGATCTTCCCATAGGCCTATTGTGATTTTCGGCGTTATATAATATGATATCATAATTTTTGAGGCAATTATTACTTATTTATTTTTTCTTGGTATCCTGACGCATGCATGTTTCTAGACTTTAGCCATCAATTTCTCAATTCTGAGACTTGAGCTTATCTTGGGTGCTGTGAAGATTTTCAGATTTTTTTATTGCTCGTGCTTCAAAAGTTACCTTCATATCAAATTTCAAGCTTCTAGGACAGCTAGAAGTACCCTATAGGTTCCGATTCCCCGGAAATTTGTACGGAAACTCCTACTATAATCACCGTATTTTAGAAGATTGATCTTTTATCACTGCTCTAAGAGGTAGCTAGGTAGGTGAGGTTGAGAATCTGATGTTCATTTCAGCTTGATACCTCGACGCATTTTTGAGAAAAAGATCTTGACAGACTGACGGACAGACGTACAATAGATAACTAAATTATCCTATAAAGTTTGCCAAGTAACGTATGAAACTGTAAAAATCAAACTGACTAGGTCTAAGTAGGTACCTCTTTAAGTTCTTAGAGTACAGTCGTAAACAATAGGTACGCTTTCTGTATGGGACCCCCTTATATTTTTTGTTCTATCTCTGTAACGGTTAAACATATAAATCTGAAATCCAGCTTGATAATAGAGGTAATACAACAAGTAAGGTAAGTTTGATAATACTGCATATGAATAAATAATAAATACCGGTCAAGCGGGGGTTGGTCATCGGGAAAACATTTAACTTTAGGTATATACATAAGGGAAAGAAAGAAAGAAGACATTTATTCCGACCCGACCAACCGGCGACCGGACCGGATGGCCAAGTAGTTAGAGAACCTGACTACGAAACTTAAGGTCCCGGGTTCGAATCCCGGCCGGGGCAGATATTTGTATGAATAATACGAATATTTGTTCTCGGGTCTTGGATGTTTAATATGTATTTAAGTATGTATTTATCTATATAAGTATGTTTATCCGTTGCCTAGTGTCCATAGTACAAGCTTTGCTTAGTTTGGGACTAGGTCAATTGGTGTCAAGTGTCCTATGATATTTATTTTATTTATTTATTTTTTCACATTCACAAATACAACAAAACCAAACAAAAAAAAAACAATAAACAGCAAACAAATAAAACAAAAAAAGAAATAAAAAATGAAAATACACGATTTTGTGTGTCCCCGCATAAGTGAAACGGCCGCTGACTCAGCATAAGAGGACATTATTATTTGTTTGTTTATAAATAAATTCCAAAAACGTTGAATATTTTCAGAGGACATTGTAGTTCAGAAAATCATTCCCAATCCATGTCTTATGATAGTCAAGTAGTCGAAAGATACACGTTCAAAGATTTGACAAGTTTTAGCTCAAAAGTCTCATGTCATTATGTTTTTACAAAAGACTTTGTATGTTTAAAGATTAACGTTTCATTAAGTTCATAATTCACCTCATGTGGACTTTGGGATACAGAAAAGCAGTCTAGTGCACTAGTGACGTCAGAAAAGAACTAGTCATAAAACAGCGAATTACGCATAGACATGATAGTGTAGTTTATACTGATGCTGAGAAGATTTGGATAGTATTTTTGTCAGATTAGTCAAGCGTTTCAACCATCTCATTTTTCAGGACACTTTCTGTAAAAATGGCCGTATTTTCTGATACAGTTTTTTAGTTATCTGGTAAGAACACAGGAACTCTAACAAATAATCGTAAAAAAAAACTTCAAAATCCATCCAACCTAACCTAACCTAACCTAGCCAATTTGTAAAAAATGTGACCAAATAAATTAAATAAAGCGGTTGAAACGCTCGAATATTCGCTCTCCAATGTTACCTAATATGAGCGGAAAATGCTAATTAGTTGATATATTTTCTAATATGCATGCTAAGTCGTCTAAAGGTGCGTTTATTACAATAAGACATGCGTCAGACTCAATACATTATGCATAGGGTGGTGATGCAGGGAGTCGACGAGACAGGACATTAGTTTGACTGAGATGCTGTGACTCGCGATGCATTCCGTGACAAAAAAACTTGAAATATATTATATATATTTTTATATAATAACTCTTCTTATTTAAGAGTTACACTCTTGTCGGTATAGCTGATGAATGGCTCTCCACTTCTCTCTGTTCAAAGCTGCCTCCTTAACCTCTTTATACGACATGACAGCTACCTTCTCCTTTATTTGCTTTGTATAGTCAATTTTCGGCCTCCCTCTTTTTCGCTTCCATTCCACTTATCCTTCTAAGATGACATTTATGAACTCATCTTGTCGTATACTCGTATATGATGACCAATCATTTTTCCTCTTCGATTCTTTATTGTTTCTATTAATGTTCTCTTCTCTTTCACTCTTTCCAAAACCTCTTCATTGGTGACTTTTTCTGTCCAACTAATTAAAATAATTCGAAATATTTCAGCAGATGATTAAGTTAGTTTGTTGGAACACTCCTCTAAAGGCTTGTCGTCGGATTTTTTGTTTCAAAATGTACGAGTATGCCTTTGACGCCCTTACGATTTGAACATCGATCAATGTATGAAAGCATTGACCAACCAAAATTAATTAAAAGATCCTGAAAAATAGTAACTTTAAAAGGGTATGATTTTATTGATCACCTAAAAAAAATGCATTTTAGGCGACCTAATAAATAATATTTGGTCCTAAGATAGTAGATCTGTCACCTAAATTGAATAACCAAATAATATTAAAACAAATATTATTTAAAAATTACTCGGAAATAATATTGATCATCAAATAATTATATTGGGTTCCAAAATAATAGATGTGTCACTAAAACTGAGTCACCAAACAATATAGAAATGGCTACCTAAAAATTAATTTTAATCACTGGAAAATAATATTGATCATCCAATAATTGAACTGAAATTTGACGATAATGATATACAATGAATGAAATAATAATTATAATATATTAAGTATACCTACATTTAGTCGATCAAAATCTTGTCAGAGCGCAAAATTAAGTAATAGGCTTTATATATTCTTCATAAGATTGACGCCTTTGTTTTACTTCACACTGGAAGTCATACGTTACGTTATTTGCATATGAAATAGCTGGAATATTTTCTCGTGAAATGACGCGTCCGAAAGATTGATATTTTGATTCGCAACGGACTTTTCTTGGTAAAGATTATTATGAGGAAGCTGTGGCGGAAAATTGTGAAGTGAACTGCTTGTAGGTAATGTTTTTGTCTGTTATTTGTTAGTAGTGTGGAGGCACGTCTATGACATAGACAATAAGTGATATTCCGTCACCCGTATGCTCGAAGCTATCACAAATGTTATTGAAGGTTATTGTTAAGCTACTGTTACACATGCTCGTTAGTAGCACGAGATCATGCTACTATCGAGCAAATGCTACCTACTAGCATATGTGTACAGGACATGCTACTATCGAGAATGATTTTTAGTGGCATGCTCTCTAAGTGTAAGGGGGAAAGGTAATAAGCAAGTGTGAACGCGTTTGCTTAATGAGCATGCTAGTATTGGTAGTGCAACGAGACCACGAGAGTTGCAAGCAAAAAAAGTTACAAAATGTGAATTTGTTATAAATAAATTAATTTACTACTGTTGAATTTGCGAAAAAACGTAACGGCCACAGAGTTGCAGCCTTAGGCCGTAGATTTTGAGATTTTTGGCCTGAAAGCCGTAGAACACGGTAATTGCCGTGGCAACACTGACATTGAACACATAGGAGCATGCTATCAAAAGGCATGTGTATCAGAGTGTTTGTTTTGAGCATGCTTATTTAGAAGCATACTCAAAACTAGCATGCTTATTGCTAGCAAATGTAAACAGTCCATGAGTATGCTCATTTGTGGCATGCTCATAAGCATGCTAGTAACGAGCATGTGTAACAGTAGCTTTAGGATACTGCAATTATTATTGACAACACCACGCATGCGTTGTTCGAGATTTAGTTTCTAAAAACACCCCTGTATTTTTTAAAGTCATTTCTATCTTTAGTTTAATATTGTAATTTTCAAAGAATAAAAAATTAATTAACCTAAAATTACATTTTGAATTGCTGAAGTAAGTACGTTCTCACGATAATTATGATTTAAGAAAGTTGCTTATTACCCCAACCCTTATCGTTAATACTATCAGTAGCTACTGAGCTTAAATTTTAATAAAGACACAAATCTTCAAATTAATATGAAATTTACCACGAGCTTTACGTTAAAGGAAAACATCGTGAGGAAACCTGCACAACCTGAGAAGCAATTCAATGGTGTGTGTGAAGTTCCCAATCTGCATTGGGCCCGCGTGGGAACTACGGCCCAAGCCCTTCTATTCTGAGAGGAGGCCTGTGCCCAGCAGTGGGACTTATATAGGCTGGGATGATGATGATGATGATGAGAGAAAATCTGAACTTTCTGTCACTGTATTGATCCGTTATTTCCACTCCTCAGTGTAAATTACAGAAAAGTTTACAAATAAATCTACGAGTATGGTTTTAAAATAACATGGCAATCTCTAAATATTGTGACTATTTAAGAAGCCCTCGGTGCGCGAGTCCGATCAGTACTGATACCAGCTTTTAGGCGCAAGGGAAAAATACAATATATTTCTAAACAATAACGATAAAATAATATAGCTGCAAATAATACATGATGCCATACGAGTAACGAGAAATAATGAGTCGTATGTTCTGAGCAGGCAAATAACACGAATAGAATCACAATGAAACATGGAAATTAATTTGTGTATGAGAACAGTCTTAATTGTTTCTTCTGTTTATTCTGAGAGTAATAAACGTAGGCCGAGGTAATGTGGGTGACAGTTATAATAAAGGCGAATAAAATAAAGTTTTTGAAAAAGAACTAATGCAGGACGAACAGAGGAATCAATCAAATCAGCCCTGGTTGCTGGTCCTGTGCCATTCTCATAGTTTAGCCGATTGTCAGACGTATTGTTTGAATAGAGGAATACACAACAATAAGAGATGAGACAAAAGCTTACAAAGAACTTTTTATTTTCAAATATTAAATGTAGGGATGATGAATACGTATTTACTTCCCTTAGTTTAGCATCATTTTAGTTTGCTGGTCCTGAAATCCACCACATGCGAAACCATTATCATTATGATCCGCTTCGTGCAAAATTGAATCGAATACTATAAATATTTTTCACATAAACTATTCGTCGATCGTTTCGATCAGATTATATTTAATCGTATATTAACATAAGTACATTGATTCCTTAAGCAAAACGCTACTCCTCTCTAGTAGAGCATCTTGTCGGTTTGTTTAAATTTTATTCTCTTTGCTATTTTTTAAACGCTAAATTTGTGAATAATTTATTTTGATTTCCTAATTTTTCCGAGATTTTTCGCTCATAGTCGTAAAATCATGAACCGAATCGATCACGAAATTCCCGGGAGCCAATTGCCATTAGAAGCGATGGTTTTGAAAATGCGGAAAACAAATGATTCACGCCCGTCGTCGTGTAACGACGTTTCCCCTTTCTTCCTGTTGTTTATCAGATTATTTCCCTTGCAGCGCAATAAACCATTTCCGTTTAACTCTGATTAAGAAAGACAAAGACATTATTGGAGGAAAAGCCTTAAGTAAATGTTAATATTTGTCGCCTTCGAGTGTCGCTGTTTTGAAGGTCGAAAGTTCGAAAGAATGGTTAATGAAATTATTGAAAATACAAGATACACACAGTACGAAACAGGTAAACAATTTTTAAATGAAATCAGAATGACAAACAAGCAATCGGATGATTATGTAGTGATCATTATTGCTCCTAGACACCCACGCATTTATGTGTCAAGGATAAATAGAAGAAATTAAAGACATAGCGCAGAGTATATGCAAGATGAGGTGGCAATGGGCAGACTAAGTCGCTTGAAAAACGGATAACCGTTTCGGAAGAAAGGTTCTTGTGTAGCGAGTATGAATTGAAAGACGCAGCGTTGGCAGGCCTCCCACTAGGTGGACCTATGCCATCGCGAAAGTTGCAGGCAATTGGGATGTACGCAGGTAAAATTGTAAAATCTTAACCACTAAGTCTAAACCCATGAAATATTGCGTGACTGTTCTTTAAGCAACTTAAATGAAAACCACGCAAAAATCCCACAATTTTAATTCAAGTGATACGTAGATCTAATTGTTTATGCAGGTGGGTAAAGGTTATTATATCATAATTAATTAGTTTATAGCCCGTGCATAACCCATTAAAGCCATATAACCGCGCTACACATGTTTAACGGCAAGAAACTTAACTTCGCATAATGGGTACCACTTAAATGGCTACAAACTCTCCTATTTACGCTTATTATCGTAACATCTACAATGCTAAGGGGTTTTAAGTTCCCACGATGCAGAGAAATGCTTGATTTTCTACGGCAACTACTAACTAAAGCCCGGTTTAGACCCGCAAGAAAAATCGTACAAGCTGTATTACATCGTGGTGCGATAAGCAAAAAGCTTATTCATCATTTCTGCCTTCCGATTTCAATTATTTTCTGTTCTATTCTATAGTTAGAACTGAATTGGTAAGTCTGTGGCTAGCCTAAAACAATAACCTAACCACCTCAAAAAATCCCCACATTGTTATTTCAAAGTTCAATATCTAAAAAACGGCTGAACCTATTTTAATGAAAAATAACTAAGAACCATCACAAGAAAACTCGCTTTTACCTAAAAAAACTTGCATCAAAGTCGGTCCATCCGTTTGAGAGCTACCATGTCACTGAAAGACAGACAAACATTGGCGTCAAACTTAAAACACCCCTTTTGTGACGGGGGTTATACATTTAAGTTATCGATCTACAACGCAGTCTCGTCAGACATCAAGGGTCCAAAGTGGTTGGGCCAAAGTTGTCGTGTCTATAGTCATGTAAACTTTATCTGAGATCTTAGAAATCCCAACGTTTCACTAAAGATTACAAGATTATTGTAAGTATTGCAATCAGTGATTGATTCTGCGATCAGATAATGTTTTTTTACCTTATCGCTTTCACATTGTGTATGCGTTTACAACAAGGCGCATGAGAGACTGGGTAAAGCTAAACGAGCTTATTTTTTTGAGTTGAATCGCGAATTTTTGCTCGCGTAGGTAATTGTGGTTTCATACAAAAGTCCTATTTGTGCACAACTCATTTTAAGTCACCTTGTGGTATAAACTAGACTTTTATATAAAACCGAATGCAGAAGAAAATACGCGACTTACAACTCAAAAATTACGCATGACTGGGATTTACCCTTAAGCGGAAAAATGCTAACTTAGGAAGCATTTTAGGAAGATTTGTAAAGTTTTAAATATATTGTCTTAAAAGAGTAATTAGGACTGGAATTCCGCGCGCGTTGCGCTAGTCCACCTTACATTTGGCTGGTTTTAAGCTAGTACTAAAATATGATTCTGCCCTGATAAGCGGAAAAGCGCTATCTCAATCAGAGTAAGTTTTGAGGAAATCGACTTTTTGTAAATTGTATTTTCGCACCTTCATAAACTCCTCCTCCTTCTTCTTGCCCCCCTCCCATTTCAACTGGGGTCGGGCCTCCTTGTACGTCGGCGCCAGGACGCTCTTTCCTGGGTTGTCGTTGGTGAGATATTCAGGGCTTTCAGGTCCCTCTCAACATTAGTCCACCATGTAGACGGCGGTCTTCCTTTACCACGGGGTTTAGTAGGGATGTTTAGCGCTATCTTTACGGAGTAATTCATAAACAATCCTTCTTAAATATGTTAAAGCTCATTAACAAGTATTTTGGACCATATGTTTTAATACCTATAGATAAATTTATCTGTCTATTATTCTTGCTGGTTTTGTTTCTTTTTTATCCTTTTGGTCTTTTAACTCGAGTCATATAGAAATATGATTTGCCCATTAGGGCCCAATTGCATAATAAAGTACAAGCTAGTGAATTTCAATACAAAATCGCTAAAACATTAGCTTGTGCCCTGGTATAACACGTAAGACACACATTGACTGTGAAGTTTTCCTTGAGATTGTCTTTATAAAGATGAACTTACCACCTATTGCTTTGGAAATTGAATGCTGTTGATGGCAACTGTTTTGAAGTGTTTTTAGCCTATGTTCTGACATACGATACGGCTGTTTGGCTTCGTAAAAACGACATAGCGCTCAATCTTTTAGTAATTTAAGGAAAAGTTGAGATATGAAAGTAATTTTTTTTTAAACGTTTTTCCCGTGTGGTGTCGGGTAATTCTAACACCTCTCCATTTCTTCCGTGGATGTCGTAAGAGGCGACTGAGGATATAGGTTTAGGTTTGTCAAACTTAAAACCTAAAATTGCTAAAAGTGGCTCCGAAGCGGTAACGTTTCGTGTGTGCAATGCCTACCCCATTTGGGAATACAGGCGTGATGTTTGTGTGTGTGTGTGTGTGTGTGTGTGTGTGTGTGTGTGTGTGTGTGTGTGTGTGTGTGTGTGTGTGTGTGTGTGTGTGTGTGTGTGTTTTAAGTTAGATAGCGCTATTTGGCTTATATCATTACATGCGAAATTTGCATAGCTATCAAATGGAACAAAAAAAACTAAAAGGGCGTATCTCAGATATAGCGCATTTCGGCTTAGCAGGTCAGAATTACCCTGTTGACTTGATCACTACATTTAACTAATCATACAAGGGTTCGAAGTTAACACGGTACAAATGCCAAAACTTAATTCTCCTCGTCCTTATAAGGTTCGATATCAGCTAAGTTAGCAAACTTTAAGCTAAGGGTTAGGCTAGCTGGGATCTATCTTAATTCCGTAGACTTAGCGAACTGATACGGTCTAATCAGAAATTACGTACGTAATTGGGGAAATGGGGAACAAGTTGTACTTAATGAAGGGACACGGCCTTTAATACAAACGGTATAAGACTTTGCACCTCATTATGATCGATTTATGTTATCAGCTACAAGTTGGGTTTGTATGTTATGTTATTTCCATTGAAAATTAAATTGATAAAAACTGACCTGGTCCCTAAGTACAGCTTGTACTATGGATACTAGGCAACGGATAAACACCATTGTACTTTACTTACATATGTAAATAAAATACATACTTAAATATATATTAAATGCCCAAGACTCGAGGGTAAACATTTACTCATACAAAATATCTGCCCCGACCGGGATTGAACCCGGGATGACAAGCTTCAGAGTCAGGTTCTCTAACCACTATCCTATCTAAGCTAGGCTAGGCTATCTGCGGTTTTAGCTTTTCATACAAAGCTAATTCCGGTCATTAATATGTTTACTTTTAAAAACAAACTGTACAAATTTACTTTAGTGTTGACTTTCATTATATTTTTTTCAAATTCACGTTGTAGTACATAAAGTTTTTAAAATAAGCCAGTGTAGTGTCAAACGTGAATCATATAGGTAAGGGCACAGCAATGGCACAGCATTGGTAGTGTTTCCCGAAGGATACACAGTAACTCTTCTTACCCTGTCCTTTTTAGGGAAACGAACGACCTCATTTTTAAAGGCAAGATATATAGAATGGACTCTTACGATCCTACGCAAACTAGAACGATTTATGTTTATATAAAAGTGGTCTTCCATAGTGTTTTTATAGGGGCTTAGATGCCATAACTCGCGAGACTGAGGGTATCATTCATGAAGTGCTTTTACAATCGAGAGGAGGCCTGTACCCAGCAGTGGGGAGTAAACAGAGGGCCTACTCCGAAAATCGAAAATCTAAGTTCGTATCATACCGTCCCTCTCACTCTCGTATTAAATTAAATGTCAGAAGGAACGGAACGACACGAACTTCGATTTTCGTATTTCGTAGTAGCCGCGCAAGAGAAGTACATTAGTAATTCACATAATTTTAAAACATTAATTTACTTTAACTATACAAAATAATAAGCGCTAGTCGGGCTCTGGTCCTGAAGGTTGCATACAATAAACGCCAAAAAAATATAGTTTTATTTCGAGAAAAGAATGAGTAATTATCTATTCTATTTTACGTCGAACAACAATGTAGCCACAACAAATTAGCAGGGGGTCTACTCCTAAATCGAAATTTGAAGTTCGTATCATAATATGGTCCCTCTCGCTCTCCTATTAAATACTGTTGTTAGAGCGATTGCAACGGCACGATACAAATTTGGAATTTCGGAGCCACTCCACTACGCCGACTGTTCCCGAACACCGAACGAAAGCCCACGAACCCAGTCTCAGCAGGGCTACTACGAAACTCGAGACTCAAAGTTCGTGTCGTGCGGTCCCTCTGACACTTATACTATTTAATACGAGAGCGAGAGGGACTGTACGGTACGAACGAACTCAATTTTCGAACTTCGGAGTAGGCCCTCAGTTCCGTAACTAGTCACAGTAGAACTTCATTGATCCGAAATTCCTGATTTAATGCCGAAACCGCCGAAACCGAAATTTCGGCCGGACCCTAGTGGGCCGCTCTAATAAAATAATGATATACATCTAACCTTTTAATAATTCCGTAATAGATAGCCATTGCGCTATTCTATTATGGCCTTATCTTTATTGACTAGCTATTTGTGTGGCCGAATAACGAAGCGCACGTAAGCAAAACGCAGTGAAACTTAGTCTGTTACGACTTAGTAATTATTAAAATTACTGACACGGTTAAGAACATGATTATTTTGATGTGCAACACTAAGCCGCAATAAGTTACTTAGTTTCAGTGAAGTTACGCAAGGGCGATGCATATTCCATGAGAGCTTGGATAAAGCGTTCTTTATGCTGTTTATATCACTACCAACGTTGCTAAGCTAAGTTTGGCTATCTTAAGGTCGCAGGTGGGTGAGCAAAGAAATTGTTTTAGTTCATTGAAATGGACCTCCGCAAAGTAGCGCCAGATTCAATAAATTATTTAACTTTCGCGTAAACTGTTAGGTGGGAGTTTCATGGAAATTCTGGGATTCTTCTAAACTAAAAGGGGGGGGGAGGGGTGATTCCTAAGAATTAGCTCGCGGTCTTCAATTACATTTTATGAAGATCACGAGTAAAAAATGGCAACTCTCTCTCAGCGGTTAAGAATTTAAGATTTTGTATGTGTGAATATTGATCCAGGGGGAATATCAGGATAAAAAGATATACATATACACGTAAAGGACAACCTCACATTTATCGAAGGGCCAACTCTTCCGAAAGCAATACGAGTAAATGTATGATTAACTATGGAAAGAGCGTTTGGCAACGCTGTTAAAGAATTCTTGAGGAAGTACAATTAATTTGCTCTGCCGCGACTTGAGCTAATTGTTTATAGCTTTAAATAATTTATTGAATCAGACGTTACTTTGCGGAGGTCTATATCAATGAACTAAAAGAATTTCTTTGCTCAACCGCGACTTTATGATAGTTAATTTTATGCAAAATATGCGTGTTCATGCAGTTCCTCCACCCTAAAACTGTAAGAATACACACAAATCACACAAACCCATCTATCACCACCACCACACTACACTGACGCGTTTCGAACTAAACCAGAACTCACCTTCAGAGCAACACAACCGTACACCACGCTACCAGATGTTTGACATATACATAAATATATTTATGCATAAACTTAACTATCATAAGGTCGCGGGTGAGCAAAGAAATTCTTATAGTTCATTGTTTATAGCTTGTTGTTTTTAGTTGATATGTAACTCCGAAAAGTAAGGCCTGATTTAATAAATTAATTCTACACCAGTCGCAAACGCTGAAGTGCGTTCACAGCGGCACTGGGAAAACTGACGAATATAATTCTTAGCTTATTTTTATGTGCGTTCCCGGTAGTAAAATACATTAACAGCACATGAGAATGTATCGTGACAAACCACAAAATGAGGTAAAATTGCGTGTTATTTCCAGGCAATCAATATTTGAAGCCAAATCTTCCGGGAACCCGTAAATCCGACAAGTGTATTGAAATATAATGTTCAGTTGCAGTCACTTTATGAACATGTTGAGCTACTGTGGAGCTTTATCATTATTGAAAACTTCTTATTAATCTAAGATTTTTTAAATTAAAAGATTTCAGGTGCTCTGAGAGGGATTCGAACCCACATCTCACGGCTATATGCGCTAAGTGCGCTAACCACTGCACTACCGGGGCCCCGTAAATCTTGATCACTTACATACGCCAATAGTGGCATGTGGTGCCATCTATCGTAATTATCATACCGTGTCGTGTCCTGTCGTTGCAAATTGCGTAGAAAATGCGTAAGAAAATAACGTTTTAAAATAGCTTTTCGAAAAAAAAAACAGAGTGAACCCAGAAAAGCGTAATATCTGCTGCACTCGGTTCTATATAAAAGTCCAGTTTGTGGTTCACGGCGACTCAAAATGAGTTGTACCTACTGTTACACAAATAGGATTTTTTTATGAAACAAAAATTACGCGACCCACAACTCAAAAAATTACGCTCGTCTGGCTTCTCTTAGATTTAGTTGATCAATAGTAGTAAACTGCTAATAAAAGCAAACAATAATCGATAAACATCATGTCTGTTACACCTGTCTTTTATAACATAGGGGACGTACAGAGGAATACTTTTAACAAACATACCGCGCCCTTCGCGTTCTTTGTTCTTTGTCGTTGGTTTGACAAGCTAATTGTAAAGGTGAAAGACGATGCGGGCATAAGTCAGCTAATGGGTTTTAAGAGCATTTTTTGTTTTTATTTTACTAACCAAGATCTAGTAAATACATAACCTAGATGCTTCGTGTGTACCTAATTGACAATATTGAATGCAATAAAATCAGAAAAAAGAAAATAAATCAAAAATAAAAATACAGTTAGGTATTGATAATACAAAGTTACACGCGGTACATGCTACTTTAACATCAACTATGATCGCAATAAAAAACTTAAACACTAACATCTTAGGCGAGGACTAGCGCAAAAAATAAAATAAAAGTTAATATAAAAAGGACAAAATATAAAAGTAAAGATATTCTACGCTTTCCACTTGCAAATGCTTTTTCAACTGATTTTAACTAAATTAATTTTGCCTTGCTAAAGAAACCGCGTATAAAACCTTGAATTTAGATAAAGATCGATCCAAGTTTAATAGAACGATTAGGCGAATATAAAACGTTACTAATTCGACCCTAATTTATCACTTCACTGGGCAGTTTTTACAGTAGCTAACTGTAAACACAGTCCCTCTATCCAGTTATACTTTAAGATCATCAATATACGTCCGCGACCTCGTTAGCTTTATTGCACCTTGTTTGGTTAACAATTTAATATCAAACTTGTACAAACTTCATGATATAAGCGGCTTGAATTATTTGAAAACGTGTTCATGTGCCACTAGATCTGGCAATCACATTTGACATCAAAGGGTATCCTCTGTCGAGTATGTAATCGCAATCACGAGTCATAATCTTGGTAATAAAAAGCGAGCAGAGAGTAACAAAAACAATACGTACTTAGATAGGCGGAGGGTGACTTCGGTAGTTTCCTGTCCTTTGGCGGCGTGCTGTAGACGAAGGCTCGGTTGACGCGGCCGCGGGGCTCGTCGCACGACATGTCGCTTTCCGAGCCCCGCCGCACGCGCCGCAATGGCACCCCATCCAACATCGCCTTAGCAGACTCCGACTTCACCATCCCCTTCGATTTCTTCTTCCCTTTCTCCTCTTTCTTCTCCGGAGAATGAATATGCAGCAGTGCCGCCGCCTTCGGAGGTATCTTTTCCGGCACTAACAACTCCTTTGCCGACGCACTCTTCAGTTTCTTATTCGAAAAGAAATCACTAAATTTACTTTTTTCCACTTTACCATGCTTCTGTGGCTTCAAGTTCAAATCGATGTCACCACTCTTCCTCCTCGGCTTGATCGCGTCCGGTTTCCTTTTCGCCATCGTAGGAGTTTTCGACTTGTAAGTCCCTTCTACTCCTTTAAACGCGACATCGAAATCTTTTTCGGTGTTCCAAATCTGCGTAGTGAAGACGACGCTGTTGCGTTTGAGCTTTTCTATTTC
This sequence comes from Choristoneura fumiferana, assembly GCF_025370935.1. Classification (NCBI taxonomy): domain Eukaryota; kingdom Metazoa; phylum Arthropoda; class Insecta; order Lepidoptera; family Tortricidae; genus Choristoneura; species Choristoneura fumiferana. The sequence goes on along the minus strand of NC_133477.1, from coordinate 16,843,049 downwards.
ATCAGGTGGTTCTTCGTCCTTGCTGGAGCGCAAGCGATTGCCAATCAATCGCAGGGAAGCTCTGACGGATCGGGAGCGTCGTAGGCCTCCTTGCTCCCGCTTGAACCTGTCGAGGAGGGTCTCCATAGCCCTGGGTAGGGTCGCGGGGCGCACGGGGCCCTGTGCATCGCACGTCACGATCGACTACGCGCACGCTATTCACTCAAACGATAGTTACGTGAGTCGTTGTTTCCGACGTTCACTCGAAGCGGCGTCGGGCGGTCGAATGGGCCTGCAACAGTAGAGTGCTACTGGTACTCTGGTAGGGCTCTAGAGTAGCAGCAGCCCAGTCCGCAGTCTAAGCGATCGCTTGATAAACTGTTCTCATTTGCACAATCACTTGATTTGATAAGATACGGTTGATAGCGGCCTGGAGTACGCATGTCACCGCGACAGAGATTTGTTTGTTGTGACGTAGAGATCAGATAAAAGTGGTATTTGTTTTGCGAGATTGCCGATTTAATCAAGTTTTGTTTTAATTAAACGCCAAGTGCAGGTTTCGTAATGTGTGACCCGGCCATCGTTGGCCTGCGATTTATGATATGTAGCTGTTGCGATATATTTACGTTTGATTGATTGCTCGTCTAATTTACAAAGGCATTGCGGTGTTGGAGGTATTTTAGGCGTATCGAATCGCTGCTTGATAATGTACGTGAATAATGGTGATAATTGAGCCGTGCACTATTAAATACAGCAATAAGAGCTCTGGTCCGTGTAATGATGAAACGTAGGAGCGAAGTTGGTGGTAAATAAATCTACTGTCTCTATCAAACGAGAGTGGTAATAAAAAACCAAGATTTTTAATTGGTACTGTTTGTGTTAGAATCTATGCTAATCAAGTAAGCTCTGACCTCATTTTCAGAAAGCTATCCATGGAAAAAACTATACCAAATTAAGTTTCAGACGACCATAGGCAGAAGATATTTTGTAATTGATAAACTACTAGACACCGTAACAGATCGGAATCTACCAAATCAAGATCTTCGACTTCCTACCGTTATCTTGAACTTATTTAAACCCTTTTAATATTGTTGTCGATAAATGAAATGCTTATCTAAACGCTTAACTGCCGCTAGCACAGACATCTCCAACGAGCTGGAAAGTGGCAGCACGCAACCAGTTCATTGACCAGCAATTACTTATAATTGTTTATCAGTGGTGTTTTAAGCGGTTTAGCAATTAAACTTTGACGTGACGGTGTCCTGTTTAAAACTTTAAATTCTTGACGCTTTTTGTGTCATAACGTCTTGTTTAGGGTGATAACATGTCTGCCGTCATTAGAGATAGACATACGTCAGGACCGTACCTATGCGTATACCTATATACCTAGAGCCATCCACGAAGACGCGTGATTTTGACAAAATTAGACATTAATGACATTGTTATATGAACCACGGCATGAGTCATCGTGAATGACTCTACCTATACCTCTGCGTATATCGTACACTTCATAATAATTTAAAAATTAACTACTAAAAACCTCTTTAGGAAGCGTTTTTTTTTTCAATTTATATGTATGGTACCATTAGCAAGGATTTTCCAAATCGGTTCATATGCTATATCTAACGAAAATTAAATGATAAGGTCAAACAGGGAATGGACTAAAAGAATTTCTTTGCTCACCCGCAACCTTAAAGAAATTCTTTTAGTTCATTGATATTGACCTCCGCAAAGTAATGCCTGATTCAATATACATATTAGTCAAACAGGGAAATATACGACTGAATTAAGAGCCTCCTCCTTTTTTGCAGTCGGTTATATATCATACAAGGAAAATCATTACAACGTTTACAATACAATACAATACAATAACTCTTTATTGAACACCAACACATAGTAAGCAGTACAGAAAACACAGGTATATAAAGGTATTACGAGTATTGTGGGTTAAGATACATTTATGGTCACAATCCATCAATCCAAGCTATACGAGTATAACAAAACCGGCCAAGAGCGTGTCGGACACGCCCAAAATAGGGTTCCGTAGCCATTACGAAAAAATTAAGTAATATTTTTCTAAGGATTTCGTATTTTATACGGAATCTTCCAAGTTGTAAGTATATTTTATACCTTAGGCTGCTATTTACTCATAAACTACTAATAATTCTCAAGAAAACTTAACCAAAAATTTCAGGATGGTAGTAAGTTCAAGGAAAACTATAACGGCTAAGTTTCCTTGAGAATTATTTGTAGTTTTACTCTCGCTCGGCTCGATTTTAATGAAAATTAAACAAATCTCAGAATCGAAAAAATCATCTTAGCAAACCCGTAATGGTTAAAAGACCTATCCAACGATACCCCACACTATAGGGTTGGATAAGAAAAAAAGTTTTTTGTTAAAATTCAAACAACAAAGCTCTTAGGTAAGTAGTCCAAGCAGTTCAGGTCTGTACAAAAAAGTTCGGGCTCAGGAGGATAGATGTAGTCATTCAACTCGCATGTGCAACGCCAACTCACATTGACGGCGCATTTAAAAAACACGGTGTGCAAAGCCCCACTGAATTCACGTGAAAAAATTAAGCAACGCAGTAGAAACCGAGTTGTTACGGTGCCCGCTCCTAGTGTAGGTAATAATTAATCAACTTTAAAAGAAGCCACAAATTTAGTCAGCTGTGTCTTCGCCCCAGGCTGTCTTAATTACGACATTAAGTGATCTCCATTCGGAATCTCGTTTCCAACAAATCTAGGGCACCGGTTCGACGTCGCATCACACGCTATACTTCCGTATCTATTAATTTTGACAGTCTCAAAGTCAACACATTTGCATTTCCTGTGGCGACGAGCCGCGGCCATTTTGCCTCATCATTTCCTACAACTATGTGAGATCTTTTCTAATAATAAAGTATGTAGGTATGTACTTTGCGCGGCTTTTTTGTTAAATCATTATTTTTGGCGATTAAGGGACCTTTTTTATACATTCAAATTACAACTGTACTACTCATTATATATCCTCGCCAAACTGCTACGTTTGATGGCGAGACGCGCTCAGTCTTCATGCAATTTTAACCTATCAAACTTATCCTATAATATAACCTGGATGTGAGAGTGGGCAACATCTCTATTGCCAACTACGAACTCCGCGTACTCTGGTACTGCGGCGTGGAAGACACTAAATGATCTTCAAGAAAAGAGGAGAGAAGAGAAAAATATTTTACAACTTATAAACCTAGTATTAGAAGATACCCACACTAGGAGCAGCAAGCGAGAAAGATGCACGCTTGCCGGATGGCTGGCAAGGCTGGCAAGCGTGGATACGAGTAGATTGAATCTATATATAACGCACACATTGTGAACACAATTAAGTAAATAATTATTAGGTATATTGACCTCCCAAATCATCCATATAAAGCACCCATGAACTACGAGTAAATGCAACGCACGCAAACGGATATGCTGGAAATTCACTAATTAAAATAATTTGTCCCCATTGCTCTGGTTATTCATCCGAATTTCAGCCATTAAACAACTGTACAAGGACAATTATTAATCATTTACATAAATTAATCGTAGGTATAATTATACCCAGTACCTAATTGACAGGGTATTGTTCAGATGTATCTACTAGGTATATGGGCCACGTAGTCGCGTGACAGCAAACCATAGACAGAGTAATTACGAGTTTTTATGCAACTTTTAAAGCTTTCATTTAACCATAAAGGCATTTTATGATAAATTGCTAACATAAAACCGACTCTTCAAAAGGCTAAAAATATCGCAATATGGTTAAGTGTTTTGTACTGAGTTTAACCTTCGGGCTAATATGGGAACCTTGACGTCGGTAAGTTAATTAAGTTTCACAAGCCGGGGCTGCAGCTATGACCAGGCCCAAGTTCTCAAGCGCCGCAAATACTCTTCTCTTTTAAAGGACTATGAGTTTGCGGCGCTCGCAGTGGAGACAATGGGTCCCTGGTCGGCTGACATGAGGGCCTTCATGGGGGCCTTGTCGTACCGGCTGATAGAGACCTCAGGAGACCCCAGAGCTGGCGCTTACCTCTCCCAGCGAATGTCTCTGACTGTACAGAGAGGTAATGCCGCCAGTGTGCTGGGGTCTATGCCGCAGGAGGGCCTCTTAGATGGTGTTTTCTTTTTATAGTTAGGTATATTTATGTAGTTTTTTTTCCTATCATATTATTGTATCTTGTGTTGTGAATAAAGAACAAGTATTAAATTAAAATAAAATAAATATTCAAGGGGGGCTCCCATACAAAAAAAAAGAAAAAAAAAGTTTTTAATGGCTTTTTAAACTTTACTTAGGCCGTCTTGCAGGAAAAATAAATCTAGATTTAGTAGTTAAAGCTGGCTTAGGATTGACAGTTCCATACAATTTGACACTACTAAACTGAGCTTAACGCTATCTCGAGATTTATGTGTTTCCAGCAAGTAGCCCTTAATAAAGAAACCCACATTAGAGTTAAAGTAGAAACAGCTAATTATTATATCTTGTGGGTGTTGTAACGGAGTCCTCTTCGAATATGTTATATTGGGTTACTATTTTGTACTAGCCGTTGCCCGCGACTCCGTCCGCGTAGTATTTCCGGGATAAAACTATCCTATGTCCTTCTCCCGGACTCAATGTATCTGTATACCGAATTTCATCTAAATCAGTTCGATGGTTTAGACGTGATGAAGTAACAAACAAACAAACAGACTTACAAACTTTCGAATTTATAATATTAGTGGGATATTTGGTAGGTGTAAAAAGAATAATGAACGAAATACATAATGGACATTTGAAATAATATATTTTACGGTAAACATATTGATTAGGATTATTCTTTGATAGAATAATACCTAGTGAATAGATCGGTTCAGGTAAGTTGGTTTTATTTAAAAACAATTCTGTAAAATCGTCAGTTTCAAAAAAAAATGTACTATTTCAAATGACCATTACATGTTTTGTGCATAAATTCCTTTTAAACTTTATATAATTTTGATACGTAGGTACCGGTACTCATACTTTGCCAAAAAAATGATAATTTCAGTAAAGTAATTTAAATTATATGAACCAATCAGTCGACCAACTAAACATTAGTCCAAAAAAATATTCGCCAATCCAATATACCCAGCCAGGTATATTTAACTCAAAGCACACAAGTACGATGAACTATTCTGAAAAACTATTTCATAGTACCACTATACCTAAATAAATTTATGCAAATAAATGCGCCAAACACCATTCGACCGAATGGAGACAGAAAAACAATTCATCTGAGAAATGAAAACTAGTTTGAATGAAGCAAATAAATTAGCTTTAAAGCTGGAGTTTGGAACTCTTGGACAGACTATTTGCATAAAAACAGGCAAGTTTTGCCAGTAGCAAACTGAAAACATGGATCCATTTTACTTGTTTAAGAACATTTCTGATCATGATAGATGCAAATTGTGTTTCAGGTATCGACCATCATCAAAATATAGCTATTTAAACTATCTGTTTCCCGCGACTCCATCTGCGTAGAAGTATGAAAAATAGTTTACGTCCTATTCTCTGACCTACCGAATACACAAAAAAAATCACAAAAATCGGTCAAGCCGTTTCGGAGGAGTTTGGTTACAAATATGGTGACACGAAAATTTTATATATTAGAGAAGATATCGTTGTCAATGGGGTGCGTTTTCAAATCAAGCATCGTAATAAAGGCTCTGAACAGTAAAGTATCATTTGGACATGATTATGGTCAAGTATACCAGTAAAAGCGATAACGACTTCAATCAGCTTTAGCAAAATTAAAAATTGGTGTTTATTTAGATTATACTCCTATGATAATATCTATTCCCCACGACTCCGTTTTTATGATACACACACACACATAGGCAAACGCACACAACGCCAAATTAGTTGTTGGGTACGGCAAAAAATAATCCGACCTATAAATGTATAAAAGAGGGTCAGGACAAAGAGACACCTGCTACCTGATACTCGTATACTTAGGAATTTGCACTTACTTTGGAACAATGGCTTTTATTATGCCGTTTCCTGAACTTTGTTAACCAGGTTTCTTGTCTTTAGGTAGATTTTTTGAAAAGGTTCGATTTGTTGCTAAACACTAACCTGAGCTGAGCCCCGATTTTTAAATACCATTCGTAAGCAGTACAAATTAAACAACAAACTACTACAAAACTACATATTGCTACAAAACTTAAATAAAATTTTCAAGTCCAACACCATTTTGCACCAGTTTTATACGTAAAATGCAGTTATCGAGTGGTATCATTTCAAAATTTGATCCTCTTTTACAACGGAAGTTTCAACGACGCAATCGTATAAATTTTCTTCTGGTTGATCGAGTAAGTGAAGACTGCCAACTCTTCCGCACTCACTGGTGTTTTATTTATACGAGTAGAACGTAATTTCTTTACAGTGGTCTAGTCAAGTTTATAGCTATATTACTTCATCTTGTGGCTTTGAGTCTATTGCATCGACAATAAGATATTTCACTTACTTATTCTGGAGTATTTTAATATCTAAAGTATCTTATATTTTACTTATAATAATTTCTGTTGTTTGATCCTCAATTCCATCTCATATAATTTCAGCCGAATCACTTCTTGGGTCAGCGATGACATCTTTACTGAAGATGATTTTATCAAAAGGTTCACATGAAACATTTCTGTGGTTTTAATCATTTTCAGAATTTTGTTATACTTGGTTTCCTACGTCATTTACAATCGTCACATCTTTCTCGGATTATAATGGTGAACATTGGTCGTTATTTTTGTATTACACTACCTACGTACTTGTTTAGCCAGCATAAATTATGACAGTGATTATGAAATAATAGAATGATCTAACGCAATTACAATTCTGAAATAATAGATCGTGGATGACTAATATCTAAAGTAATCTTCTTAAATAAATATCCGAATATGACGTGTATTGTATTCTTCACAATAAAATTGTCTTCATAATGCAAAAATTTTAGCCTTTAAGTGATCCCAAAAAGAATGAACAGCAATTTCATAAATCGACAAAGTTGTGGAGGATACCGCATAAAAAAGTTGCTGAAAGCTTTCCGAATAAAAGGTCCATGTCCTTTACATACACATGTCGCGTTGTAGTCATAATAGGAATCTGGTAAAGTTTTCTGACATTGTCTGAAGTTGGTTAGTTATTTTTTGAACCACCAAGTACATAGAGAAGTTTTTTTTGTAAAGGTGTTTATCGTGATGTTCTGTATACCAACTGATTTTAGGTGCGCTTTTTTAATTGTAATAAGTAATAGAAAACTAGCTCATCTGTGATGTTTTAGAAGTTTCCTCAAAATTGGTTAAATGTTGTTAAGATTCTGTATTTTTCCAAGTTTTTTGCATTATTTATTTACATTACACGTACAACTTTAAAGCTTTATGCAAATTGTGATTGTGACTAAATTTAATAATGTGCGTGTTCATGTCGAGGTCGAGACAGTTGAAATTGAAATTCTATAGTGACATTCCTTTTATTGTATTCTAGGCTTTCAATTTTGTGTCTGAGAATATTTGGGATCTTCAGGGACGCAACCAAATGAACAGTAAAGATTCATCCGAAAATATGATTTATAGTGTAGAAGGCGACGCTAATTCATGAAAGTTTGACCGTCGGAAGCTTCGGTACTTGTACTAATAAAGTCTATTATTTTCTATTGCTTGGTCTCTACCATCACCAATGGTGCTCACTTTAACTTATAACCGTGTCCCCTAGTCGGCAAAGATATTGACCGGGTATCAGTTTTGAGGAACAATGTAGTAAGTAATTTTAAGTAGATCTGTACAATGCCATCATGGTCCACTTTTTTACCAATTCTATGTCTGTCAAACTGTGTAAGACGGCGATTGTTTCTCAACAAGGGGGTAATTAAAGGTAAATCTGTTTCGTGAGGGGTAACGAACAAGATGATATCAGACAAAGTAGCTATAAATGCAACGGAAGTGTCGCTGTTCTTTCTTTTGAAAGGTAAATCACAGAGGTAAATGACAACTACCTTTAATTTCCCGGGGGAAAATTAAAAAAAAATCGGAATTCACTGCGATAGACATTAGACTGTATAGTTTCAGGTCAGGAGTCTAATAGATACTGGAAGGAGGTGTGGTGTAACTGCGGACATAGTCTTTATCTGCTATCCATTTCTAATCAGTACTCGTAAACGTGTGCGAAAGAAATGAATGCCATTGTCTTCGATTTTCAAATTCTGTAGTAGGTATATCCCTAAAAACGATATCTCTAAAAACGATACTTATACCCCTGTATCGTTTTAACAAAAATTTGAATATTATTATAAGCGCTGGATTTCTTCAACTTGTCATGATAGGTACGATGAAGAATTGTCTCCGTTGTTGAGGGTCTGTTTCAAAGCTTCAAGGGTTTTGATTAATCAAACAAGAACCCTTGAAGCTTTAGGTGATAAATGGATAAGAAATTGTCTTACAATTAATAGGAGTTGGTGAAGATCGTAGGACGGTTAGCCGTAGAAGTGGGACGGGAATGGAGCTCAAAAGTTAGTTTTAATTATTTTTTCGCTTTTTGGTTGTGTGTGTAATATCCTACTTATATTATAAATGCGATGGTTTATGAGTGTGTTATTATTTCAGGATGGCTGATGGACAAGTTAACGAACTTGGGTGAATTTTTAGTATTCTACGTAGCTGGATCTCGGAAATAATACAATATGGTATTCTTAGGTTCTTTTTTTCGATATTCCAACGGTATCGGTACTTATCTATATAGGCATGCATTATAAAATCTAAAGCCATGATTTTTTTTGCGGGTGTTCAGTAAAAGATAACGAGATGCAGGCAATCTGGGAAATTGGGAATTCCAATGGGGATTAGTAAAATCTCAGAATTAGATCCAGATCTAATGGTTAACGCAAGCGAAACCACGAATAAAGGCTAGTTGATAACTAAAATCATTTACCGAAGTGTTTGTTAAACTGTTTTTTCAAGCAATAAGTTATTCCACTATTAAACTCATACCTAATTAATAAATACCAACTCATTTACTTACAATACCTAATCACACAATTTTCCTGTTTACGATTTTTATTACAACTAAACCTATGCACTAATCTCAAAGGCGTGGGTTTGTCGGTGCTACTGGAACCAAATATACACTCTAGCCTCTGGCCTATACTATACAACCTAATAATGGGCACAGGTCTGGTCTCAGACTGAGGACTTCGGATGTCGTTCCCACGCATGCCCAGTTCGAATTGGAATTTTCATACTCAGACCATTAATAACTATTGCTTAGCAGGGGCATGCATTTTGTTTACCGAAAACTGCTGCCAAAATATTAACGTAATTTTATATTTTTTTTAATTGTTTATTAAGTGTCTCACTGCTAGGCGAAGGCCCGCCCTTCTTTCCGCCACTCGTCACTGTCAAGAGCCTGCAGGGCTACTACGAAACCCGAAACTCGAAGTTCGTGTCGTACGGTCCCTCTGACACTTATACTATTTAATACGAGAGCGAGAGGGACGGTACGATACGAACTTCGAGTTTCGTAGTAGCCCTGCTGCCCCTGCCACTCGATTTCGTGTCGTGCGCCCTGAAGGGCTACTACGAAATTCGAAGTTCGTATCGTACCTCCTATCCCTTTCACTCTCGTATTAAATAATATTATCATCAGCGGGACGGTATGATACGAACTTCGAATTTCGTACATAGTTCGTAGTACCCCTCAGGTCAAATCCGTATAAATTTTTCTAAAAAACTACGAGGTGTGAGCCCGAGCTCGTCATTCACGACTTGCTGCTTGATCTACAGCTTATTTTTAAGTAGGTAGGTATGTGGTTCGTGGTTCTTATTACAATGTCTTTAATGTCTAATTTTGACAAAATCATGCGTCTTCGTGGATGGCACTGTATACCTAAGTACAAATATTCATTCAATTCAATTTTCAAAAATAAAGCTCCGACTCCGACCGACGATACTAGGTATCGATGATTCCACAAATGTAGAGATTGAAAAAGACACAATCGGTTGGCCGTTAGATGGATATGTAAGTTTCATTTAGTAATTTCAAATTTGAGGAACTATTTAAAGCACTGGCCACATTTATTCAATTTTAGTAGTAGGTAGGTATTTATCTGATAAAACTGTGTACAATTGTGCAAACGGAACTGTTTACCGGAAGTTAATAAATCAATCAATGGACATTCTATTATCCTTTTTCGAAGCACAGACATTTATTTCGTACGAAGGTTTTGATCGCCTGTTATAGTTAATGAAGGTCTCGGACTGAGCTCTACGATTTATCAGGGTCAAACTAGTCATGTAGTTAAATAGATTTTAATTACAGAAAAAAATAACCTAATTGATAACCTCCTTTTTTTTAAAGTCGGTTAAAAATAACAAATATTCACCTTTTAGCATTACGATAAACAATTACACAGTTTTAGGTACTACGATAGTAAACATAACCACACTTTCACTTTAAATTCACTATTATCACAGTTACTAGCGCTAAATAATGCCTAACACACACTCGATACGTAGCGTACTTCGAACACCATTTAATTTACGAGGTTTCATTGATAAAATCTGCAATTCCATGTTTCGAATGTCTTTTTACACTAACAAACGCGAGACGTTCAAACCGTAACTATCTTATAACTTAACGTTCACTCACGCGTAAACAACTCTGTATGTTGTGAAGTTGTTAGCAGTTGCGTCAGGGCTGCCAACATAACGCGGCGAACCAATATGGCGGCCCGCGCGTCAGTCAACGGCCTTTGTTGAAAAAAAAGAACCAAATCCGGTCCGTCAAGCTCTTATTCCCTGGACATAAAATCTAGTTTTCTTTATTTCAGCGGCATCTGATCTCGTGGTTCTATTGCACGGCATTACAAAATAATCAAAAGAGGTGATCAAAATGAGAACTAACGCAGCTATACACGCTAACTTATGACTTTATATAGAAACTAGCGCCACTGTAGCAGGAAAAGTGAAGTTTGTATTTGTACTATGATTGAATACTGAATGAGTGAACCTGTTCCGTATTACAGTTCTTGCGCAGACGCAGGTAAGGGATTGATCCCACGGGTCCCACGGGATTCCATGCAATCGGAATAAGTTTTTTTTTGTCATTCGGATTACGCAGCTGATAATAGGTTATTTTGTAATCTACTTACAATAAGGAGAAACAAGCGCGTGGGCATTTCGTTAACGTTAGCTACGTATTGTACTAAAAAATGTGTCCAACCCGCTCACAGGTCAAAATGCGTCTGTCTATACTTCGATAATTATACTTCGGTCACATGTGTCGGGTGATGAGCATAAGAGCCTGAAGGAACAATTTAGCGTAGTTGGGAATAGGTAATAAAAGTCAACGACCCAAGGTCGGTTTCCTACAAGTTACATCGATTGAATAGGTCTCAAGCAAACCCCTAGGCGCTTAGCTCGTTCACCAGGTCCACCATAGTCTCAGTGGAAACAAATAATCCATTTTAAATGTAGAGCACGCGTTGATGACTACAATCACTCACAGTCAGAGAGAACAGCAGCTAGACAGAGACCTAAGTACCTAGGAAAAAGAAAAAATTAGGTAAGCAGTATCTATTTACATATTTTTTTTAAATATCTAAAAAACTCGTTTTAATCTAAATAACTCACTCGGTATAATTGGCATTCTACCCATTAGCAACATGAATGGCATTGAAATAGGCGATTCTGCAGGTTACCTACTCGTACTCTATCCTTAAATCGAGAAATGTCCAATTGAATCAAGTTTGTCGCAATCTCATTTACCCCCTGTCCTGTTTCACCATTCATTGATTAAATTTAATTTGTCTCTGTTTGTTTTGTTCGATAGACGGAGATGGCATCACATTTATCCGTCAAATAAAGTTAACCAATGGGTGGTGAAACAGCCCCTTATTGTCACATGCATGACCACATCAAAACCACTGGCTAAAACTATACGTTTACATTGTTGCCAACATTTTAATGTCATTAATGTCGATATCAATATTATCAATGTTAACACGGCGCCATGCTCGATTAGTCGTATAATTGGGGCAGCCATCTATCATTCAAGAGCACACAGTATAATACAAAGTGGCATAATCTATCGTACCTATTGGTAATGCAGTTAATTAGTAGTATATCGACCAGGGCTGCTCCAGTAGTCTAGTAGTATTTAGTATAAATAAATATTCTTAGCTTAACTTCGCGGCGAATATTTTCTCCATTGCGTGGGCAATATGCTTGGCTCACAGTGGTTTCCTGGCAGCACACGCAATTTACACCGAATACACCTATTGCAAAAAATCGTGTCGTGGCCAGGACGTGCAGGTTGGTTAAATCGAAAAGGGCTATCCGTTTCAGAACCCATCCCTTTAATTCTGAGAGGAAGCTTGCGCCCAGCAGTGGTAGGATAACTATAGGCCGAGATGATGATATTCAATTCAGTAACAAGTAGGGGGTATTAATTAATTCCAAATGAAACAAGAATCAGCCTAACACGACTGAAAACTTATCCAATAAATAAGACAATTTCGGAGGTAAGTATAATCTTTGAAAACAACTCGCGGTCGCGGTCGGATGATTAAAAACAAAAGACAATCATTCGCTATTAACCGCAAATCATTTTCGTGTTTTTCGAGTAACAATAATTGCGCAATCATCATCATTACGAGTACCTACTCTTGTACTATTTGTTTCAAATTAAGAGATTCTACTAAAAAATAGAATAGTACATAAAAAAGCGCGGCAATTGTCGTCGTACTTCTTACCCTAATCAGTTCCACCAATTTGATTCTCAACCATTTTAACAAAGAAAATGGCGTCAATTTTAAACAGCGTCTTCTTGCAGCATTGAAGTCGCGCTAGAGTAGTTATGGCAGTGAAAGTGTGAGTAACTGGGAAACAATACCTCATAATGATCGGAGTAAAAACTTTACCCTCCTTACGCACGCGTAAGAAGTGATTCAAGTGATGCCATCTTATCGTTTCCGCTCATTACTTATACTTACAATATGTCGAGCAGAAAACATTCTAGTCAGGCAAAAGTGCAAAACTCGAACTTTGTTGCCGTCCCGCTGGCGCTTATGTCATTTAGGCGCTTAGAAAGGGACGGTGCGATACGAACTTCGATTTGCGAGTTTCGTAGTAGCCCCTCTGTATACAAGATATGAAATTATGTGTTCCTCCACCACCACTAAAAGTTTGAACAAAAAGTGTATAGCCATATTCGATCGCTAATACGATATAGATGAATATAAAACATAGTGTTCGGACGACTGGGTTTTGCTTGGAGATATTGTTTGGCGCCGAAAACCTTCATTGCAAATTTAATCGAAATCGCTAGAGTCGTTTCCCAGATCATCGTTATAAATATATTAGAATGCTAATACAAGCTTTTTTGCCGACCATGTTTTTTGTTGACAATAGTTGCATTTTAATCCAAGTTACATAATATTCGTATCAAGTTTCAAGTCGATGCCAAATGTCGATTTCGATTGAGTTCCGCTCTGACCGAAATGCCACTATCAGATTATTGTATTGCCACCAAAAGTACGCCATATTTCAGTTATGATTGGTAAATTTTAAATCCAAATTCGTTACTTTTACGGGTATCCCGTGAAACCATATCGAAAATGCAAACTGAGACATGGATGCACAGAAAAACCAGATGGGAATCAAACCCAGGTCCTCAGCAATTGGTGCTGCGTGCTATAACCCCTACACCACCGCTGGACAGGAGTCTAGACACGAAATTTCCTATGCACACATATCTCAGGTTGCTTTTTTCCACTACGCTACTTAAGCAGCAGCACTCTTTTTCTGGTTTTTCTGTGCATCCATGTCTCAGTTTGTATTTTCGATACGCCATATTTCAGATCAGTCGTTTATGTCAGGAAGTGGTCAAAAAATTACTTGAAAGTTTTGAAACCATTATATTCTATTTGTTCTAACATGATTCAAATTACAGATGCCCAACTGACGGAACTAGAGTCCCTCCTACTGTTACGCAAACTATCGATATTTTTGCACGTACCTAGTGCTAAAAGTGGCAATAGCATTATTTGTTGGTTTAAACGTTACGCTATCGAACTGAAAGTCTTATTTGAATTTTAAAATATAATTTATTCAACACTTGAAGTGTCACTTTCCGACTCTGACGTACAATCTTGCAAATTAATAATATTCGAGCTGCATCTCTAGTAATTGCGGTCTATTGAAACAACATTGTAAGGGCGTTCATTAAAAAAGCAAGTTTATATAACACAGTGCCTATGCCTACGCAGTAACTTAACAATATTTGTTAGCAAATTTCAAATTTAACTCTGTTAGAAAAAATAAAAAAATTGTTACCGTCTCACAAAGTTACATAATCATCAGTGTCATTAGAATTATCTTAGAACAAATAGAATATAACTCCCAAACTTAGGTAAGTACTTTACTTACGAATGTTGCAAGAAATAATAAAACATACCTGTAGGGCTACTACGAAATACGTAAATCGAAGGTACATGGGTGACTGAAAAAACTCGTTAGTAAGCGTTTTCCCAGAGATACCTCAAAAACCCCTACATACCAAATTACATCGAAATCGTTGGAGCCGTTTCCGAGATCATATATTTAATATATATAGCATATTCGATAAGTGTCGGCGGGACGGTACGATACGAACTTCGATTTTTGTAGTAGGTATCCCTGCTGTACATTGTCTGTCATAAAATGCTGTGCCAATCCCGGCCACATGCTATGCGTTTTAAGGTTCCATTTAATTCACCGATGTGGTAAATTTCATCCAATTTTAGCGATCGTATTGGTTGCATAAAGTCAGATTAAATCTTATACACCACTAAAATGCGATTTAGAAAAGCGTATCAAGTACGCGATAGCGATTAAGGTTAAGTAATCAAGTATAATATTGTAAATACCTATGAAAGTTAGTGAAGATGATTATTTAATTAACGGAATAGCTCTCCGTAGATGAACACGTAGGCTAACAACTAGTATATTTATAAAATGAAGACAAATTAACAGCGCTGTCCATAAATACATAATTGTATGTATGTGTGTGTGCATGTAAACTCTTTATTGTACGTAAAAATAAAAATAAATGTATTTAGGCAACTCAAAACTATGTTTAATTTATATCCTTATCTTAAATCATTTTACTACAAGTTTATTCAATAGAAAAACAATTTACTTAAAACGTTGATTAATAATGGCAATTGATATTCAGTAATATGTAAAAAAAAAACTAACAACGTGAAGTCCCAAATCCCGCGGAATATCCATATTAGCATATTGATTGAAGTCATTGACTTCCGGCTGCAACCAAATTGCTGAATAACTGGTAATTTGACTTATAAATATTTCCAAAACTCAGGAGATATATATATTTACATTAAATTAAAATTAATCCATAGTTTGTTAATAATAATACACAAGTCTTATTTTTAAGGGTTAGTATTGCTTTCTCTTTAACGTATCAAATCGAAATAATAACCTACGGTAATCGCCTACGTTATACCTTAGCCATATCCTCAGTCGCCTCTTAGGACATCCACGGAAGAAATGGAGTTTATTTAGATCGTAAAAAAAGGGAGAAAAGGCGCTTGCTACACACAGATATTTGAAATTTGATGGTGTAAGCTCAGAGTTTAAACATGCGTAGAACACGAAAACGACAAATTGACGCTTCGTGGAAAATAATTTAGACTTGAATATTCCCACGAGCGATTACTTTTCCTCATTGAAAAGTTACGGGAGGATAGAATGTGAACAACTTTTACTTAATTTTCCGCAGACAATAGCAGGTACAGAGCCCTACGTAGTCACAGTGCAATGGCAAATACAGTATGTTAATATTCAAGCGTTTAAATTATTTTATCGTAGTACAGTCACACATCTCTCACACACGACACGACTCTATTTTTAGTGTCAGATATTTTTGCTCGCTCCGTTGTGGCAGATATTAATGCTTTGGAAAGCGTTCGCTGACGCTGTTATTATAGACATTTACTAGTTTTTAGATATTTTGATGAAAAATGCGATAGTGTTTTGTTTTCTTTGATATCCCTTATGTACCTAGCCCCTTCTGAGGCAGTGATTATTGAAATAATAAAGAGCAGAATTTCCTTCGGTATCGTTTACAAAATTGTGTATTTAGGAAATATCTTCAAATGTGATAGTAGTAGTAATAAGTTTTCAATTTCAACTAGGGATAAATAATTATTGTACATTTAGCTTTTGGCAGTTTTTGTTGTGGTTTTGTTGTGGTCATCTGCGTCATGCGTAAACTTCGCACTTTTCCGGGACAAAATGTAGTCATAGATTCGATTTGTAGCATTCGAATATGGCGGATGTAGACAATATCTAATTTTGCTATTTCTGTTTCTGTGGCTAGTTGAAGTATAATTTTGATAGTGTTTTATGCGGCGATTAACCTTAACAGTGAACAGTGATCAAAAAACTCTATATTGGTCTCGTGTCTGGCATTTTTTAATGCGCAAGTTGTCTCCACGTGGTTTCTGGAATTTTACTATCAAGTTGCAAAAACTACAATCACCGCACAACGTCCCTCTCAAAGAGAGTTTACCTTGACACTGGCGAAATTGTCCTATTAATTAGGACAGAAAAGCCATATCTTAAAAGAGAAGAAGAAGAAGAAGTAGTCATAATTGTGAAACTTGTCAACACTCAGTATTATGCTGCGACATGCCGAAGCGCTGGTTTTCAGGGTGGCTCATTTATTTAAAACTAAAGTTAAAACTAGTCATGTCGTGATGGCACGAAAGTTAGAGGACGTCATCAAATAAAAAATGCATTTTAAAGAAATAAAATACATCTATTCATAACCACACAAGTCAACAATATTATAACAAATATCTACATAGACAACACGAAGGATAAAGAGATTGAGTCGTTGCAGTTGCTAATTGGATACTAAGGACGGCAAATCTAACGCGTTGACCTTCGCAAACGCGTTCACCATCTCTTCAGCAAGTGGGTCTCCTGATGGTAAGAGATTAACCACCGCCCATAAACATCTGCAACACCAGGGGTATTGCAGATGCGTTGCCAACCTAGAGGCCTAAGACGGGATACCTCAAGTGCCACTTATTTCACCGGCTGTCTTACTCTCCACGCCGAAACACAACAGTGCAAGCACTGCTGCTTCACGGCAGGATTAGCAAGCAAGATGCTGGTAGCAATCCGGGCGAAATTGCACAAAGTCCTACCACCAGTAAACCCTCGTAGTACCCTCAGTAATACCCTCGTCTTATACCTTGTGACAGAAAGAAGTGGTGAAAACGACCGCGATTCCGGGTACCATAAACAATAAGACTTCTGATACGTCTTATGATCATCATCATCATCATTGTAAATCTGTTTAAAAAAATATACCTCGTTGAGTTTCTTGCCGGATTCTTCTCAACAGAGGTTTTTCCGAACCGGTGGTAGATTTTTTTTGACATTCATAAGTGCTTGTTTTAGCCTAAATTGAATAAAGATATTTTGACTTTGACTTTGACATCAACCTACAGCAGTCCACTGCTGGACATAGGCCTCTTCCATGGCGCGCCACAACACTCTGTCTTCAGCCTCTTGCATCCATCCGCCGCCAGCGATCCTACACCGTGCCTCAGGACGCCCTACACTACGTTTTCCCGTCCGTGGTCTCCATTCGAGGACTCGTCTGCTCCACCGTTCATCGGTCCTGCGACAGACGTGGCCAGCCCAACGCCACTTCAACGAACTAATTCTCTGAGCAACGTCGGTGACTTGCGTTCTTTGTCGAATAATGTGATTTCGGATTTTATCCTCCCCCGTCCCCTCCGTCTCCTCCGTCTTATGTTACTGTCTTCAAACTAGCAACTGTGAATAATTACGCAATCGTGCCACGATCGCAATCCTTTTGTTTAAGCGCTTTCCTCGACAATTAGCCAGAAGCTAATTGCGCTAATCTGCTATTTATCTTGATTTAGACAACGTTAATGGTCAATGGAGATAGCCGTATGTTTCTAGATGGTTATCTTATGCGTGGGATCACTGACAATTCTGTTGACAAGTTGGATTTATACGTATGGAAGAAAAGCTGGCCCTGGCTATACTACTCGTTGCCATCCAGTTTAATAAAAAAAAAAAATACTACGAAGTGCAAAATTTGATTATCTTATGTTGCCGTCGACACTTTTATTATTAAATTTAATTAAATTTGAATAAATTTATGACACTTTTATTATTTAATACGAGAGTGAGAGGAACGGTACGATACGAACTTTCGAATTTCGCAGTAGCCCTCCTGAATAATAGGTCCTTCGTGAGATCAATTGACGCTAAATATTATTAAGAGACGATTTAACTAATACGCATCCATTACACACTATCTATCTGTAATTGGGTGATTTCCTGGGTAAGGAAAATATTCTATTTGTCCTTTTTTCAGTCAAACAAAAAACAACCTAATCAACAAAAGTTAGAAAATCCCCGACATTGCCACTTTGAAATTCAATATCTCAAAAACGGCTAAACCGATTTTGATGAAACATTTCTAAGAATCATCGCCAGAAAACCTGATTCCAAATAAAAAAACGCATTCAAATCGGTCCACCAGTTTAAGAGCTACGGTGCCACAAACAGACACATAGCGGTCAAACTTATAACACCCCTCTTTTTACGTCGTCGGGGATTAAAAATCAAAATTTTGTCGTGCGGAACTTTAACTGTCTGTACCTCATAGTTTGTCGAGATCATCATCATCATCCCAGCCTATATTTCATACGTCCCACTGCTCAGGCCTCCTCTCAGAATGAGAGGGCTTAGGCCGTAGATCCCATGCGGGCTCAGTGCGGATTGGGAACTTCACACACACCGTTGAATTGCTTCGCAGGTTTGTGCAGGTTTCCTCACGATGTTTTCCTTCATCATAAACCTCGTGTTAAATTTCAAATGTAATTTCGCACATGAATTTCGAAAAACTCAGAGGGGCGAGCCGGGGTTTGAACCCACTATCCTCTGCTTGAGAGGCCATACAACAAAGCACTCGGCCACCACGGCTACCGGCTATAGGTACCGTGCACGGTTTTAGAATAGGACTGAATTAGTTTTTTTGAGATAATTCCGTCCTATTCAAAAACCGTGCACGGTACAGTCACCAGCACTAATATCTGCCACAACGGAGCGTGCAAAAATATCTGACACGTCCTTAAGGCCCTAGAAATAGAGTCGTATCAGATATTTATGCACGCTTGTTGTGTCAGATATTGGTGCTGGTGACTGTACATACTCATCAAAACAGATCAGCTTAATTTATAATTCCAGCTTAATATGTAAATAAACACTGATCTAATTATTTGATAACCAAACCGCCTAAATGTACCTACTGCTAATTATTTATGAACAATCAAAGTCGACGCTGCATCTGTTTATTCAAATCAAGGTTCCGATCCAATTGGATTCGCATTGTGGTAATACAGGGTTTCTCAAACTTATGGCTCCACGTACCCCTGTTAAAGTTTCTAGACGACAACGAACCCCTACCGACCCCCCCTCCCCCCACCAAAGAAAGTAATAAAACTGTCTGTTGGAGAAACTAAGTTTTTTTTTATTTCAATCATCATCATAATATAATGTAATTTTTTTTTTCAATAACAGGTAGCAAATATAGGTAAGAATCTAAGAATCGTCTTGCCAACGAAAATACAAACTGAAACAAACAACAACAAATAACAAACAAATTTGGAGTTGAAATAAAAAATACAAAAATACTCCAAAAACCAATCTTAATCATCTTGCCAGTCTTGCAGCCACCATTACGTAAACCTTGTCGCGAACCCCCTACCGTCGAATAGCGAACCCCTAGGGGTTCGCGTACCCCACTTTGAGAAACCCTGTGGTAATAGATATCAATTGCTTTGCTCTCGATATTGACAACTGGCTGTGAAGCACTAATACAACTGCTCCGCGGTTGGAACTAGATACGTAACTAAAGGTAAACCAAAATGACTATTGTCAAGAGGGCGCTATTGTTCTTATTTATATGGCAATAGTTCAGTATGAACAATGACATCTTGACTTGTCTACAACGTTTACCTGATAGCTCTGATGTTAATTTGGAAAAGTTTTGTAGTTAAATAGTTTCATTCCCCAAGGGTTTTTTTTCAGTAGTTTATTATAAACATTATTTACAATGATCCGTTGTTGACTACTAATCGTTTTGGGCACTTTTTGTTATTGTTCAAAGAAACCGCCACAGTGACACCAAAGTCTAAGAACTTGACATTGACAAATCTGACAATCATTAAAATTATTGCCAGTGTAAGAAATTAGTTTGAATGAAATTCCGCAACATGGCAAATAGTCATATATTTCTGGTCAGGTTTTAGATGTACGTATTTTGTATAGACCTTCATCATGCTGTGGTTTTGGGGACTCTGTATTTGGGTCAATCAACTTTTTACTCGTTATTCTGTCCCATGACTCAGGCGAGATCAGTGATACACGCGAAAAATCGATAACTGGAAAAGTCGATAAAACACAATGGTCATCCCTCTTGACATTTGATTTTGCTGTGGTAATTCCGCCCCTTGATAATAATAAACCATTTATTTAACAGGGTCAAGTAAGGCAATTAATGTTTAAATAGTTATAACAATACATATATAAGTAGGTATTTCTACAAAATCTTATGCTCAATCACAGTACAATGAAAGTTTTAACTATCGGTGAGTAATCAAATACCTTCGGCTACGTAATACGCGCTATGCGGTTAACAGCGCGGTTTTAGCGTGCCGTCTCTCTTCAAAGTATCGCTGGAGAAAGAGACGACGCGCTTAAGACCCACGGTTAGCCGCATAGTGCGGTAGTCTCATGGTTATTCAACCTGCTCTCAACTTTGGCCTTTTCTTCTTGATCTTTCCCTTAACCCTTATCCAAAAGTTGATGACCTCGTGCCGTCTGCCTTATAACCTTCCCCATACGTCAGTAGGTCAAGCTTAACGGCTAATATTTGTATTGAAGAATAAGAATATTTTTTTATTTAGCAATAAATCTACACATCTGATACGACTCTATTTCTAGGGCCGGAAGGACGTGTCAGATATTTTTGCACGCTCCGCTGTGGCAGATATTAATACTGGTGACTGTACTCAGAAATAAAATAAAAGCATATTATGGTATTATGGTATAAAAGATGCTTCGAACTATACTATGCTATATGACTCATTATTTGTATACAATATACAATAAATCGAAGAAAACGTATAAAAAGTAGTAAATTTTGTTAATACGTACTCGTATGTACATTTCTCTAGAAAATTTCATCATCCCAGCCTATATACGTCCCACTGCTGGGCACAGGCCTCCTCTCAGACCAAGAGGGCTTGGGCCATAGTTCCCACGCGGGCCCAGTGCGGATTGGGAACTTCGCACGCACCATTGAATTGCTTCGCAGGTTTGTGCAGGTTTCCTCACTATGTTTTCCTTCACCGCAAAGCTCGTGGTAAATTTCAAATGTAATTCCGCACATGAATTTCGAAAAACTCAGAGGTGCGAGCCGGGGTTCGAACCCACGACCCTCTGCTTGAGAGGCGATAGGTCAAACCACTAGGCCACCACGGCTGTGCTAGAAAATTTACTTCAAACCAAAATCTGGAAATAGAATAAGGTAAACGCACGTGTGCTCGTCTCACTGTCCCGATGGTTGACATCTTTAAAATCTTATGTCATTAGCAATAGAGATGACAGCAGGGTGCCGTCTATGGGGCATTAGCGGGTCCAGCACTCGGACGTTTACCTTATTAGATAATTTGATATAGTCTAAGATCCGAACTTGAAAAGATCTTCACCGGTATGATAGTAGAATGAAATGTATTTTATGATAAATTTAGTATTTTAGAAAATATATTAGAAATGGATTTGCTAAAAAAATCCTGGACAGGCTATTTTTAATTATTAAAAAAAAAAGATTTTTAATCAATTTTTGTTGCATCATCGAGATTATAAGACAATTTTACATTAACTTAAAAGTATAATACATATAGAATATGTAGACGTTGGGTTTGCTATTGTTTACCTGGACGAACTACTGGGTTGCCAGGTATAAACTTAAACAGGTATGTCGACGTCATTTACTTTCACTTGATAAGATAATAGAAAAAATTGTATATCAACGTAAGCGCCATTTTATTGTGAACACGTTGATATAGGGTTGTCTGCATTTAATTAAAAATCATTAAAAATAAAATAAAAAAAACTGCCTGTCCAGGATTTTTTAGCAAAATCATTTCTAATACGTTTTCTAAAATACTAAATTTATTATAAAAATACATTTCATTCTATTATCAGACCGGTGAAGATCTTTTCAAGTTCGGATCTTCTACTAATATCATTATGCACAAAGTGTCAAAATATATAAAATATTATTATTGATTATATAGCAAGAAGTAGGCCATCTAATATTAAGGAGAACAGATGGCCGTTGGAACCAAAAAGTTTTCGAATGGAGACCGCAGATCGGCAAGCGCAACGTAGGACGTCCACCGATGAGATGGACGAATGACCTGAATTAAATGTTAACATACTTAACAAGGTTGTCAAACCTATGAAGGGTTAAAACCTCGGGTTCCAACCAATGCAACTGGGGGAAGCCTATATCCAACGGCTGATGTGATAACGATGATGCAGCATTTGTACTGTCCATCTTGACACAGCTCTACAAAATGTTATATGGAATGTTTCCACTTGAAAGTCGAGACTATTGTGTTTACTACGCTTCCCGCTGCTCTCTGAATATGCAGCCCGGAAAAAGTCGCAATTCATTCAGTAATTACGTGAGCGGTTCATTTGGAGTACCAA
Source organism: Choristoneura fumiferana (assembly GCF_025370935.1). Taxonomy (NCBI): domain Eukaryota; kingdom Metazoa; phylum Arthropoda; class Insecta; order Lepidoptera; family Tortricidae; genus Choristoneura; species Choristoneura fumiferana. Next base: position 16,820,219 of record NC_133477.1, on the reverse strand, counting down.
TTACGGTGCTCGTTAGAGAGCTCTCATTATCTGACCTCAAGCCATGACAGCGGGGGATGGCTGTTGCATTGACATGCTTCAAATTGAAATTGTACCATCAGCTAAATATGTGGTCTACCACCCTAAAGTTGATAATAGACGTGTCTGTCAACTTGAATGTACGACTTTAGCGACATATTCATTTCATAGGAACTTGTTTAAAAATTGATAGACCACTTTATTTGGCTGATGGTACCTTTGGCCAGTCTGCCTGTGGAGAACTATAAACAATTAGGGCGACCTTATGATACCTACAGGTACAATATAAGAACACACAAGCCCAACTATGACCACCACCACACTACACTGACGCGTTTCGGAATCAACCAGAGTTCATCCTCAGAGCACCACAACTGTCTAACATCTGGTAGCATGTTAGTTCAGTATTTTACTTTCTTAAGTCCAGTTACTCATGTGAGATTCCGGTCTGAATAGACCGTTTCGGTATTCGCAATAAAAGGAACGAAATGAACTGCAGTAGAGTCGGCAACTTATCTTGTTGCGATTACGTTTGTAATAAATATCATATTTTTCTTCATTCGCGGTTAAACCTGCTGGACCCGTTCATATCAGTCGAGCTGCGTTAGTGGCTTCCCATCGTACCAACAGCTGATAACTAAAAGAACGATGACCTTTTCGGATTGCGTAAAGTTAATCCCATCAAAAACATTACATGTAAAAAGCTGCAAGTCTCGCAACGCAGTTCTTATATTGCTAAAAAGTTTTGAGTTGCAATGCTAACTATACCAAGTCGGTTATTTTTGTCAGTACCGCCGGGGGTGTCCATAAAACTCGATTTTCACCAACTTGCTCATTTTAAAACCGTGGAAAAATACAGTTTATAGTTCCAAAATAAAGAGTAATCCAAATTATTGCGTAAAGTTAATTAGCTCCTTTCGGTCAGTATAGTGAATACATTTCTCAAAATTGACAACCGGATAGCCCTCAGTGGTTAGAGAACCTGAGCAGGTACAAGGCTTGAGAACCGGGTTCAATATTTGTATGAAAAATACGAATGTTTGTTCTCGAGTAGGTACACAAGCATTGCTTACTTTGGGACTAGGTTCATTGGTGTTAAGTATCCGTGATATTTAATAAGTATTTATTTAATCTTCAACCGACTTCAAAAAGGAGGGTTCTCAATTCGTCTGTATGTTTTTTTTGTGTGTTCATTACGCGATAACTCCGCTAATTGTGGGCGGAATTTCAAAATTCTTTTTTGTTCTAATGAACATACTTCCCAGGTGGTTCCATTGTCACCAAGTTAGGATCCGACGATGGGATCTTAGAGAAATCAAGGGCAACCCTCAAATTTTAAAAGCACACCTATAGCGATTTCGCCATTTTTAACGCCAAGTCAAGTATTTACATTCAGAAAGTATCATTTAGTGAACTGGACCTGATAAAGAAGACCGTAGGTACCGGTACTCTGGTATAAAATAATATAACTATGCCATGTTTGAGCTTAAAGGAATCGTTGTGAGATGCACTTTGGATACTAATAAAATGACTAAAAACCATGAAAAAAAACTTTTTAACAAAAAATGGAACCCACCTTGCTGGCTGGTGCTGAGCTGAGGCACCGACTTGAAAGTAGTAGAAAATTATTTTCAAGGTTTTTGAAGTCGGTTCCATTTTTTGTTAAAAAGTTTTTTCATCACACTTGCTCGTAAACAGTGTCGTAACATGCAGGCTACCTTAGTTGCAACCCCCCAAATAAAACCCTCGACCTTAATGTGCTTGTCATGAAACCCGTGGTCGGTAAATGAGTCATTGCGCGTACACATTTTCTTGCCATGAAGCCCAAGGTCGGTAAATGAGTCGGTGCCCGTACTGATGGCGCTGCGCGCGCTCTTGCTGCAGGACTACATGGACCCCCACATGCACACGCACGTTGCGGCGCATGCCGAGGGAGGTAGAGGGCGACGCTGCCAAGAGCACAGCCTAAGGTATCGCCAATATTTGGAACAATTATATTTTTTCTTTTACAAATATAAAATTTTACTTGCAAATGTGATGAAAAACATTGTATGTCGCACGGGCGGTACTAGAATTACGAACATCGACTCATTAAAGCCCTCAGTCTTCGACTTCGGGCTTCTAATAGACTCTCGTTCGTAATTCCTTATTTACCGCCCTTAAGACACAATGTACTATTTTAGTTTCTGAACTACTCAAGCCTAGCAGAAGATCCGCAAAATAAATATTTCATTGTGATAACCCAATGCCATATCTATTCTTTAAAGATTGTACCAAGATTGTAGCGGTCCTTAGCGTTTCCGTCGATCGAGCACTATGCAAATAAATGCAAATACGACGCGATTGCGCAATAATTATGTAAATATATTCCTCATTATTGCGGACCGGCAATTGTTTTAGACTTCGCCACTAACTTATAGCAGTAGCGCAGTCCTGTAGATATAATAATTATAACAATTTTGCAGTCACATCAGTAGGTATGGGTCAAATCTTTGAAGTTAATAAATTTAGCTCACTTCCAGTAGTCGGATTTAAAATTTGGTAGGTATAAATAATGCAAGTACAGTCAAAAAAAAGTAGAGACGCTAAAAAAAACTAGTACCTATTAAAAAGATTTTCTTCAATAAAGTTTTATGTACATATACAGCCATAGCATCAGCGTGTAGATATTTTTGACGTCTTGGTAACGTACATTATATCATCATCATCATCATGTCAGCCGAAAGACGTCCACTGCTAAACATAGGCCTTCCCCAAGGCTCTCCACTCAGACCGGTCTTGTGCTTTCCGCATCCACCGCGATCCCGCGATCTTAACCAGGTCGTCGCTCCATCTTGCTGGATGCCTACCGACAGCTCGTCTCCCGGTCCGCGGACGCCATTCGAGAACCTTCTGATCCCATCGGCCATCAGTACATCGGGTACATTATATATTTTATTTTATTTAAGACCTTGACTGTCCATTATTTTACCTTTTAAAAAGATTCAGATTGAAGCGATTCAGCTACTTAGCTGAAGGCAGCGAACATCGTTTGCGGTCAAGCGCCAATCTCCTTCTAGCATCTCCTTCTACCTCATCCAAGATCTACTCCAAATCCTTTTCTGTGCATGCGGCTAGGTTGTGGAATCGGTTGCCGATCTCCGTCCGACAATCTTCCTCCGTATACTCGTTCAGGGAGACATTGAAGAAGATGTGGCTCACACTATAGTTCCTTGATTATTTAGTAAGTAATTATCCTTTATACTTGTGTTATTTATGTATTGTATGTAAATGTGTGTATTTATGTATTTTATTTTATATTTAGTTATAGATATAAGTATTAATGTTTTATGTATGTGTTATATATTTATTGTATATAGTTAGGTATGTGAGGTTAACATATGCATTTATATTTATTCAAATATTTTGCTCTATTTGTCGATCCTTGTTTTTTGATTGCTCCTCTACCACTCAAAGGTTGACTGGCAGAGGCAGGGATAAGTCCGCCTTTGTACTTAACACTTTACTTTTATTTATGTAACCTTTTTGTTTTTCCTTTTTGTACAATAAAGAGTATAAACAAACAAACAAACCTTTTATAATATGACCTGACTTAGCTGAGTGAATTAATGCCAATCCAAGTTGTACTCGGACTCGTCTAGTTCGGACCTATATAGTTAGCTGTTTAAAGTTGTAACAGCACAGAAACAGTAAACGTCGGCAATCGGCTTGTACCCAGCTGGCTAACTTCTCGAATAAATTAACCAAACTTGTACGTTCGAGCCACTATCATTCTGTTTGATTTACTGTTTGTTGGCTACTGTTCTGCCTCGTTAGTCGGTTCTAAAAGTTTACCTGTTTATATTGAATAAGTTATTTCAGCATCATTATCATCGAGTCTATCATGTTATTGGCTCTATGAGCTAAAAGAATTTCTTTGCTCACCCGCGACCTTATGATTCCTCCACCTCCACCCTGTCTAACATCTGACATCTGGTAGTATGGTGTACGGTTGTGTTGCTCTGAAGATGAGCTCTGGTTGAGTTTGAAACGCGTCAGTGTATTGTGGTGGTGGTGATAGATGGGTTTGTGTGATTTGTGTGTGTTCTTATAGTGTGTAGGTGGAGGAACTGCATGAACACGCATGTCTTGCATAAATTTAGCTATCATAAGGTCGCGGGTGAGCAAAGAAATTCTTTTAGTTCATTGATATGGACCTCCGCAAAGTAACGCCTGATTCAGTAAATTTCACTCTTTAAGGGTGCGGGACACAGTATTAAAACCAGACGCGACGCCACGCTTGCGACACGCCATCCAACGCGTGTCAGTACTTATTAGGCCCATAATATTTATTATGGTCAGTTGCAGATAGAATCATGCGTCGGACGACGTGGCGTCGCGTCGCGTTTTAGTAGTAGTTACCCATTTTTCCGCCTTTAGACTCCAAGTGACTGCTAAGCACAAGCAGATGTTCCTGAACTCTGATTTCTGGTCGGAGGGTGTGGTCTTTCGTCGCTTCAGGGAAGCAAAAATGAAAATCCCTAAATTAGTTATTTATTGAATTGTATTTTTTTTTATGCATTTTTTGTTTTCGTATATACCTGCTCATATAACTGATGTTTTACAGCGCATTGATTTTTTGCTGTGATACTGCATTTTTTGTATGGAATAGGGGGAAAACGAGCAAACAGATCGCCTGATGGTAAACGGTTACCGTCGCCCATGAACACCTGCAACACCAGAAGAGTCACAAGTGCGTTGCCGGCCTTTTAGGTAGGAGTAAGCTTTTTACATATTGATATATTCGCCTGGTCAAACAACCTAAATTATTATAAAATAGAGAAGCGAAATTCCAGGACAAAATTGAATTCAAGTTTTTATGTGCAGAAAAATAAATTACGCAAAATCCAATAAATATTTCCCGGGATCTGTTTTCTAGAGAAAAACACAAATCCCGCGTCTAGACTGTGACATTTAACCCACGAACGCAATTTTCAAACTTCCAATTTAGAACGTTAAAGCGGTGAGAGTAAGGTTTAGTTTTAATGAAATTTTCATTGATTTTGTTTTGTTAGTCTGTGGAATTTAATTTCAATTCGTCTGTTGGGATTTACGGTAGACCACGGCGAGAAGTATTCAGCCACTGATCCGTGGACGGAAAATAATATGTTGTTTAAACGTAAACTAATTTGTAGACATTGCCCCTTAGTCTATGCTCGCGGTTTCACCCTCGTAGAAGAATGAAATCGGCTAATTCCATAACTCGTGAGAATAATTATTAAAAAACTCACTTAGTCTTCTTCTATGAACAACAATGTTTTTTACCTTGCTTCTCCGCTAACAACCGTGCATACAGCTAAGTCTATGCGACACACATAATTATATTATGTTAACATGCAAAACCCACCCTCCTCTTCTTCCATATAAAAATATTTCAAGTCAAATTCACAGGATAAAGCTAACTCACTTCTGTATAGTTCAATTTGTTCTTCAGCAGACATGCGTGTGGGCAGCCATTAGCATAATCTCATAACGCGGGTTCTCGACGCGTGTTTTACATAATTCTGGAGCTGACAACCTGTTAGGGGTAATGCGGGGTTGGATTTGGATAACATTAGCTTAGACGCGACCAATGTATATATATATTTTATAGCCTAAATCTGAGTCCCACTGCTGGGGAAAGGCCACAACCTTTTTTTTTAATGTAGTAGCAGACAAAGGAACAGACGGTTTACCTGATGTTAAGTGATTACCGTCGCCCATAGACAGCACTGCCGATGATAAATCGCAGTGGCTGAACGCGTCGAACCTTTGCCTGATAATTTTAGTTAACCTAATTAAAAACAAAACTTACGCATGCGCATTACGTACGCGCCCTTTTTGTAAAACTTTGCGTTGTTTTGTTTCTATTTTTCAATTTTGTGTTATTAATTGCCTATTTTCTCACAAATGTATTGAAAAACGTCGTATGATACACGGTTTACTACAAATAACTAATTTAAAAGTAACAAGTTACAATTTTCAAGTGTTAGTATTTATTTAACAGTATGCATTGAAAAGAGACTACCGCTTGTAAATTGTAACTTGTAGCTTCCTGAAATGGAACAGAGCGACGTGGTGCAGTTGGAAGCAAGCTAGGCGTGTATAAACGAGAGCGTTTTAATTTAAAAAAATCTCGGCTGTAACCTAAAAATTAAGTTTTCTATATACCTAAATGTATCTCCGTGTTATTCTATGTTTGTTGTGGCGGCATAGGTACTCGTAAAGTGTTTCGCAATTCACTGTAACTTCGAAATTTCGTGATATTTATTCATAACTATTCTTATCTCAAGTGTTCTTAAGATTTTATTTAAAAAACCCCGATATAGCAGCAATCTCAGCAGTAACACGTCATTTATCATCAAAAGTCATTCAAACCTTTGAAAGACAGTTATACTTGATGATGCGGAGTCACGAGCAAGACCGTGTAGAAATCTTATAATATCCGTGACTTTGTTATTTTACTATCCGACTGTGAAAAAGACCAAAAGGTGGATGTTTTTCACCGGCGTGTATAGCCAAAGAAACTGAATTAGCGCAATTTAATTAAATTTTTAGAAAAAATATAGCTCCGCCAATGTCGAGGTTGAAAAAGATACTAACGGTTAGCCGTTGTACGGTTGCTTTGAATTGTGCATCTCGGTGAAACCTTTTTTCCCCAAATGTCATGTTGACATCTGTCAAATAAATGAGTCATCCATAACTGTATCGTAATTGATCCTTGGTCTCACAACAACTCAATACACAAATGCAAAGCACGCACGAAGCATCTTAGTCTTAGACTGTTTATTTTTCGCAAAGGAGAAAGCGTTCTTCTTCAAAGAACTTTGTGACTGACAACAACAACAATATATCTCCTATCCCCTCTCGTACATAGTTCAAACTTCAGCTCAATTTAAGGCTGTCACCCACCCTTTACAGTTTCCAACAATGGGAACAATGGACCGGGGCCTTTCAGCAAAGTTTCATCCCTAACTTGGCTCTTTTGTTCAATGATTTCCGCAAAATTAAGTCCTACTTTAAATTTGCCGTCACGTATAGCGTTAGCGTTGGATGAGCCATGGAGTTGCTAGGCTAAATTAGACTGATTTGCATCAAAGGAATTTGATAGGTACTAAATCTGATATTTATAGTGGCTGAAATTTTAATGGTTTAAACGTTTGTATTTTCACCCTTAATTTGCTAAACTGCTGGGCAAATAACACGCGGGCGTTTTAAAAAAAGGTGTATCTTTTCTTTCAAAATGTATTTAATTTTACACCTCTTTTGTTCTAACTCCTAAACAAATCTCTTTTTTTTTAAACAAAACATCTTTGGACAACTTTTCGAGATCTTTCCTCGTTATGTGTGAGACAGGAATTAGTAAAAGCACTCTCCTGCGCACTCTTTGGAGTGACATCTTCATGACTATAGACCAGGGTGATTGGTTCAGACTTTAAAACTATAGCTTACATTTTATAATATAGTATAAAGATAAAGATAAAGATAAAGTTGCTTCATTAGAAGTAAGTTAGTTTTAATTGCTTATCGTTGAAATTAAATAGCGTTAAAAGTTAAGCTACACAAGGAATTTATCGTAAAAAAGGAAAAAAAGTAGCGACATCGATTCTTCAATACATAACATTTTTATGACGAAGCAGAGACATGAGACATGTCTCAGATGAATTTAGTGTAATGAAAGTTTGTAGCTTAGTTTATATTTTTATGTCTTGTTAGTAGAAGGTTTAAGTTGTTTTTAACCGACTTAATTTTTTATTGTATTTTTTTATGTTTGTTATCTTAGAACTCCGTCATTTAAGAAACGATTTGAATTTTTTTTTGCGTTCGTCTAGGAATGTCTTCAATTAAGTCCCATAAGCACCACATTAGGATCTGATTATTGGATCTTAAGGAAATCGAGGGAACTCTTCAAATGTTGTAGGGACACCTATAGTAAATTGGATATATTTATATATTTAGCAGTTGATATTAAACTATTGTATCTTACAATATTTACACTAAAAAGAGTGAAAAAAAAATTATAACCAAAATTGAACCTACTACAAAAAAACCCTGAAAATAATTTTCTACTATTTTGAAGTCGGTCGGTGCCTCAGCACGAGCCAACAGGAGTGATTGAAGACCAATATAAAGTGCCTAGGTGAGGTAGATGATTATAGGTCCACTCCTGCTGGCTCGTGCTGAGGCACCGACCGACTTCAGACTGGTAGAAAATTATTTTCATAGTTTTTTGTAGTCGGTTATATTTTTGGTTATATTTTTTTAATATGTACAATTAATTATGATTATGTAAACATAACATTCTTCATACATAACATTTCCATTCCTGTCAACGTCACTTCCTGTGATACCTACTAACCAAAATTAAAACAAGACTCAAAACTTTCCAGATTTTCAAATTCCAAATCGCAATTGCAACGACTGTATCTGAATTATCCCGGAACTCCAGGCATTCATGTCGAGGGTGCTTCGACACGTTACCAGAATATTCTCGAACATTCGAGAGTTTTCGGGAGCGTTCGGGAGTGATCGGGACGTGCACCACATGCACTCGAAATAATTTGACAAGTTTGTCGTTCACAGCTAGTACCACAGATAATATAAGTAACAAACGAAGTGACGTTGTTGAATATGATACGAAATTTAAAATAGAATCGCTTTGCTCTGGAAATGGACAAATCGAAGAAATTAGACGTTTCAATATTTTATGAGATCCCAGATCGCTTTATTTGAGATTACCTCTATCTAGTAACTACTCATACGTAACAAGAATAAAACAATTTATTTTTCACGACACTGCTCGAAAATGTGACCATAGATAACCTAAATCCAGTACCGAAAACTGCCTATATATGTACATTTAGCAGCCGACTCATTTATGGCTCGCAAAACACGACAACAATGTAACACATTACGAAAACAGGTCGTATCTATATATGTGTTTCATAATACGATACGTTTTTTTAGAATATAATTTCTGAATTTCATTCCTGGCGAGCTGAGCTGGCGTGCTGGCGGGAGGGTGACACTATTTTTATTTCATCGCAGTGATCGTGATAAGCACAATGTTTAGTCTCGGCCAAAAGTGCAATAGATTAACTCGTATAAACTAACTCGTTCATCTATTGCTTACTTTCGTGCCTATACAGCAAATTAGTCCATAACATTATTAATTAGTAAGGGGAGGCCTATGTCCAATACTAAACGTCCTACGGTTGATATGATGATGACATGAGGATGATCATTGGTATATTTTTATCAAATTTAGTGTTAGTTATTATTAAGGCAGATTTCATTTTCTGACTGAGCCTCCACATCAAAGGACAGTCTAATTTACTAGCTACTTGCAACCTATAAGATCCTTAAATAGTTGTTTGTTTAACAGGGGTTTAGTAGTACGAAACATGTCGTGCTTAAGCTGAGTCGAGCTGAGGGTGTTCCAGCTGCAGTCGCGCCACTACGTGCACTTCAGCTCGTTCGGGGTGCGCGTGCCGCAACATGCCGCACGAAGCACGAAGTGCAAAACTCGAACTTCGTATCTTGCCGTCCCGCTGACGCTTATGTCATTTAATGCGCGAGTGAAAGGGACGGTGCGATACGAACTTCGATTTGCGAGTTTCGTAGTAGCCCCTCTGCTAATGGGGACCATCGCGAGTGCTGCCTTCTGGCCGAGACGTAGTGTTCGCGGTCCGGGGCACCATGCCGCAGATGAATGTGACGTCAGGGACGGTGACTCAACGGGGTCACGCCGTTTTGTCACTAAATTATTTAGTTTTAAATATTATTAATTATAAATATGTATTATGATTGGTTTTTTGGAGTCTTTTTGTATTTTTTATTTCAACTCAAAAAAAAATATAGGAAAAATTCGTGTCTAGATTCCTGTCCAGCAGTGGTGTAGGGGTTATAGCACGCAGCACGGATTGCTGAGGACCTGGGTTCGATCCCTAGTGTTGGTCTCTTTTTCTGATTTTTCTGTGCATCCATGTCTCAGTTTGTATTTTCGATATAAATAATGTATGTTAGTCTGTAAGGTATTTATTATTGTATGGGCCAAGTTGCCCGAAATATTAAACTTATTATTATTAAACTCGATTTAAGACGTGAGTTATTCGGTTTCATTTCACTATGAAGGCATTTCTCGTTCAGTCAGGCAGTATTCCCATGGAAATTCAAGGTGTAGTTATTTAAATTACATTATTTTGGGGTGACTTTAATTGCTTTTTGGTCCTTTCTCACAAAGCTCGCTGCCATCAGCCATATGGCAGGCGGCCGAGCGAAACCGAGGGGGTTTATGGGTAGTTAAGGGGCCGACATACTTGCCAACTAAAATTAACAAGCAAAATGAGTTCAACCAGATTTGATGGTTGTAATTTACGTTATTTAGGTACCTATTTGGAAGTACAGCAATCAAACTGACTTTCAGTAATAATGTTAATAATCAAAAATGAATAAAAATCCGACTACTAGAAATAAAAGGACCAACAAAAAGTTGGAAACCCCTCGAATTTGTCACTTCAAAGTTCAATATCTCAAAAACGGCTGAACCGATATTGATGACGCATGTCTAAGAACCATCGCTAGAAAACCTACTAAAAGAGCTACGGTGCCACAGACAGACAGAGAGACAGACACACATAGCGGTCAAACTTATAACACCCCTCTTTTGCGTCGAGGGTTAAAAATAGAGCAAAGCAAATACTAGGTACTTAGTTTTTTTATTTAATTTTTAATTATAACATGTACTAGAATTATCACATTATGTAGGTGAAAAATGTGAAGTAAATTACCTGTTGTATGTAGTAGTAACTTGTCCGTTTCGTACAGATACAAGAGTTCCAAATCAATTTTGTACGCCACTACACACAACAGATCATTTACTTACATTTTTCACCTATAGATACGTATCCCGTACCTAATTCCTAGTCAAACCAAAACGTCAGTCACGACAAAAGACTTACAAGACTTGTAATGTTCGCATGTAATTTATAAAACATTGCAAATTTAATAAAAGCGTTTAACGAAGAAAACTTACAAAAAGCCATACATGAAGGCCCGCCATTTTACGTCTTTTAATTTAATAAAATGATTCTCGTCACAGCAAGGGATGTCATAATATTTCAAGTTCATGCAAATAATAGTGGGAATATTCGTGTGGTTTTGTTTCCCACGCGAATAATTACGCAGTTATGAATATATTTAGAGGCGGTGGACACGAAAAAGGTTTTTTCGACACGGTCATTGTGTTTCTGTTTAAAAATATAGATGAAGTGAAGTATAAATAGGTATTACAAGCTTTTATTTAACTCGCCATGTATGTATGTGCGGGTCAAATTTTGCAGGTTAAAATTGATCCACTTCGAGTGGTCGAATTGACTTAAAATTTGATATATTTATGTAAATCTGATTACAATACAATAGTATGGTAGTGACATCCTGGCGGTCCAGCCAGGATCGTCTCCGCAGGGCAGAACTCCTCAACGGTTAATGGCATCGACTTTTAATTTGGTAGGGAAAAGTAATTTGGACGATGATGTAAAACCCGCTAGTTGCTGGGACTTAGATGTATGTACGAAGCAAGGGATGTAACGGATGTGGTTTTATCGGAACCGAAAGCGGACTGATGTTTTCGATTTAGTTTATCGGAACCAGAAACGGAATCGGAACCGAAAACGGAACCGGAACCAGAATCGGAGCCTGAGTGACAGACGGACGAGATGTTAGTGCAGAACGTGGCAAGCGGGGCGATGAGCGAATGGCTGGTATAAACCTGTTTATTTTTGATGTACGCCGCTCATGTCCCGCCACCGCGCTAAGCATTGACATCCGATATAAATCCGTTTTAAAAGTAACGGAACCGCAACCGAAACGGATAAGTAATACCAAAAGGAAGTTCCGACTTAACGGAAACGGAATCGGAGCTCCGTAACATCCCTGGTACGAAGTTCGAGTACTACCTAGTTGTGGCTCGGGGAGCGTTTTGACTCAAGGTGTGTACGATCAAATTTGCAATCCTGGGTGACACACGAACGACAAAACCCCGCCAACCCACAAATACGCGAACTTGCCCGTATGTCTATCTAACCCTGATACTTTATTTTGAGTTGTTTACTCAAGCTGTGTTTGTCAGAATTCGTGACCATAAAGGATGCTGCAAAGTTATGTTGTCTTTAGATGGGATAATATATTTTCGACATGGAATAACTTACAGCCAAACAAATGTTTTCGGTTGAACAATATCGAGCATAAAAAATATATCCTATAAACTAGCTGTTGCCCGCGACTCCGTCCTTGCTATCCCACGGGAAATATGCAATTTTACGGAATAAAAACCATCCTATGTTCTACCCAGGGATTCAAAACATATCTGTATACCGAATTTTAATCGGTTCGGCAGTTTGATGACCAAACAAACCAACGGACTTACTTTCGTATTTGTATTAGTGGGATGCGAAAGAGATATATTTGTTTGTTTGTGGCACTTAAGTACTTAATCAACCCATCCTGATGAGATTATCCATCGCTTACGATCCTGGGAAGGACATAGTATAGTTTTTATCTTGGAAAATGATATCTATCTAATACCTTTAAACGGGCATAATACATAAATATAATACATAAATATACATATATATATTTCGGGGATCTTGGAAACGGCTCCAACAATTTCCATGAAATTTGGTATGTAGGGGCTTTCGGGGATGAAAAATCGATCTAGCTTGGTCTTATGTCTGGGAAACCGCTTGTTAGCCCGAGAGAAGCTCGGTCGCCCAGGTATTATTAATAGTTCAAGTAGTCACGTGATAATCAAGTTCTCCGCATGCGAAATCGCGGACAAATTAGTTATTTATACGTTTTTTATGACACTTTCTGCCACTCTAAATGTATCACTTTGTAAACATATGGAATGTCCAAACCCGTATCACTTCCTTTTGCCGTAAAATTTAAATTCATAATGTTTTATGGGTGCCGTGGGAACTCTATAATGGCGACGCGGGGTTTCGTATAAATCCTTAAGGGTTTCATGGCCAATGGGGCGTTAAGAAGTGATAAATTGCAATAAGTTACAGAGATTTTGGGATCTTTGTAGGTGTCATAAATGTTTATAATGGTAGGGGAGTGAGATCAACATCGTGTGAGTATTAGTTTGGCGATTGTGCGAAATAGTACGTTTAAGTAGTACTAAGTGGCCATCAGCCAAATATGTGTTCAACGAATATGTCGCTAAAGTTGAACTTTCAAGTTGACAGACACGTCTATTGACATATTGTTTTGTGACATGTAAAGTTAGGGTGGTAGACCACATTTTTGGCTGATGGTAACTATGTATCTGAATGAAGGGGCTCTAGTTAATTTAAAAGGTTTAGGTAGTGAAATAATGACACCGATTCTGCCTCTACTTCTAATTTAGATTAGAAAAGTTTATTTACACAAAAAGTGAATAAGTTTTTGATAAAAAGTTCATTGTAAATACCATCTTTTTTGCTGGCTGTTTATTTTGTTGACTGTACTTGCATTTGCCATCCAACTACATTTCCGTACTTTCAAGTTAGTGCATTAACCGTTGTTGAGGAGCTTCGTTCCGCGGAGTCTATCATGGCTGGACCAGGAAAAAAAAAAAAAAAAAAAGATTAAAATCAAATTTAATTTGCAAGATTTGACCCGCACACATATATTTAAATACATTACAATTTAACTAAAAGCTTTTCATTAGTTTGGCGATACTGTGAAACAGTAGGTTAAGTACTATGTAAAGGATCTTGTTCAAAACCGACGGACGTTAGACATAGTGGTTAGAGAACCATACTACGAAGCTTGAGGTTCCGGGTTCGATTCCCGGCTGGGACAGATATTTGTAGGAATATTTAATACGAATGTTTGTTCTGTGGACGTTTAATATGTATTTAAGTATGTATTTTGTCTATATAAGTGTGTTTATTCGTTGCGTATCCATAGTAGAAGCTTTGCTTAGTTTGGGACTAGGTCAATTGCTGTCAAGTGTCCCATGATATTTATTTATTTATTTATTTATTTATAAAAGGTACAGTTTAATGTTTCCTTTAACATAGTACAAAACAGATAGACACAAAGTTTTGTATATTAATTTGAGTTACCTGTGTGTCTGAACTAGGTAATCCTGTATTTCAGGTCAAATAGTGCAGCTAGAGATTTTCAAAATCCTAGAGGATGACCACTGCATACAAGGGCCAGTCCTTTAAGAAGTAGACCAGTTCATCCCACCATCGCCGTCTAGGTCAGCCAGGAGAGAGCAGTGGAAGTACCTATCAGGGGGAGGCCTTTGATCAGCAGTGGGATAGAATAGGCTCGCAATAATAATAATAATAGAGTAGGATACGTTTTATTCTTGGGAGCAGCAATGCAAAGCAATCCTTATTCTGGTGATCCTAAAAAGGTATCCAGCAAGCAGCAATGTAAATCAAAATTGAATAGCGTCAAATACGTAAAGACCGAAGACTGAAGTGGCAGTGGGCGGGGCAAATTGCTCGCAGGACTGATGGCCGATGGGGTCAGAAGGTTCTCGAATAGCGTCCGCGGACCGGGAGACGAGCTGTCGGTTCGGTAGGCCTCCAACAAGATGGAGCGACGACCTGGTTAAGATCGCGGGATCGCAGTGGATGCGGAAAGCACAAGACCGGTCTGAGTGGACGTGGAGAGCGTTGGGGGAGGCCTATGTCCAGCAGTGGACGTCTTTCGGCTGACATGATGATGATGATGATGACGTAAAGACCGATATTTTTTAGTTGTGAAATGTATTGCCAATTATATTTTTTAATTTCCCACCAGTTTGTTCTGCTAAGATTCACTAGTCCTACTCGTATTTCACTGTCAGATCTTTTTTTATTGTTGCGATGCATGTATGTGTACCTAATAAGATAAGTTATTTCTTGTTATGTTTCAAATATATTACTCCATTTGTTTTTGTACATACATGAAGATAACTTTGTTTATATCCCACTTTCCGCAAAGAAAGACTATTTTGCTGTATAACTTTTACACAGGTTGTTTGTCTCGGCGTCGTTTTGTTTTTGCTTATCATGCTGTATGACATCGGATAATATAAACTCTACATCGTCAAAACAAAAACATTCAAACTTTGGCGAACGCATCCTTATTAATTCTTGGAACGCACGTCCGTTATGTGACACCAAAAATGTCGGCATGTAGAAAGCCAGCGCGACATATACCTACCCAACTTTCATACTATCCGGGACGAAGGACCATTAACGGTGTTAACCTAGTTATGGAACTAACTAAACTCGACCTAACTTGCAGGTTAACGACGCGAAAATAACTCAAGAAGGTGCAAAAAATTAATGAGATATTTAGTTACAGGTCGTTTATAACGCTAGTTCCAAAAAGTTATCGAAGTTTTTAACTACGGCGTCGTAAAATATAACTTTTATGATGAACATAATTTTTCTGCAGGTAATGAGATCATTAGAAATTAAAAAGATAACAGATATCAAGCTCTTTGGGAGTTGGCTGGTGAAGAGTAAGATCCAAGAAACCTATAAGGGCTCTCTCCTAGACGCTATGGTGACTTCGCCGGCCATCATATTATCCAATGATTTACACGCCACCATATACTACGATATGTGTATGTCTACTACACTTGGTGTTACTTTGGCTATGTCAAATTTGTTTAGCTGTGTAGTTTGTCTCAAGAAATGAGTGAGATAGAATGGAAGGATTTTATAAAACAATATATTGTGCATGCGGTACAATTACAATTCATTAAAATTTTTTTGCTCATGGTCTCTTATTTCTTCAATATATGAGACAGGAAACTGATAGCGGTTAAAATGCTCGTAGAACTACCCAGGTTACAGTTGAACAAATTGAATCATGACCCAGGGTGGAACCTTTTAATAATCAATTTCATTATGGTTTCCTTGACAAAAGTACGAGATGTCAATGTTTAGTGCAAAATTCTTCCTCTCCATGCATTTATATTGCTGAGATATCACTTTTGTAAAAAATAATATTGCACTTTACTAAGTTTCAGTTCTAATATCCCTAAGGAAAGTAATTTTTACATACTCGTACACTTCAAGAAACAAACTGTTCTTCAAGACGATACAATCTTGATAAGTTATCATGGTTTCATTAGATGCCAATGCGAAAATGAATCATTTTTATTAAATTGGTGACAGTTTTCTAGCCCAATGAGTTTTTTAATTTAAGGGAATAGTTTTGATTACTACGGCTCTATTTAATTCTGCTGCCTATTCTTAAATTTTTGATATTGTTTGAATAATGATAATTTTGTTTTTGTCATGACATTTTGCATTTTGATATTTGATCTTAATTAATTTTGTAACCTAGATTTAGTCAAATTTTGCTGCGCTGAGCGAGGACAGCACTATTGAAGTTTATATAAGTTCCTTATAAGAAATTCCCATCGTGCTATCCACATAATAAAAATAAATAAATATATATATAGGTAAACGTTTTTATAATCGTACTGTGCATTTGTGAAGTTTCATAAGATGCATAATAATACAACTGGACTTCAGTGCCATTGATTTATATAATAAAGAACTGGGCACGGAAACGTAAGTTGATTAACTATGTATTTTTTTTAATTGTTGATACAGTGTCAAAGCATACCTTTTAGATACTTAAGACCGCGTCTGTTTGTTCGCAGGTGCCCTTTTATTATTATCCTAAATAAATCACTGTGTGCCCTATTCTGTCTTACACCACCCCGTGACAAGTTATCCGGGTCAATATATTTAATATGAGTGAGTCTCACGGTAGTTTCATGTTCAAAATTCTGTCATTAGCAATAGAGATGACAGCAGGGTGTCGTCTATTGGGCATTAGCGCGTCAAACACTCGAACGTTTACCTTATATACTTGTTATACATTACTAATTAAGATTGAGTCATTGCAAAATCGAAAAAGGGCTCAAATCCAGTCCATTCATTGCGTCAAACTGCTCCATATAAGTGGAAGTGACAGCAAGCCAAAACGTTTTCAAATGAGCAACCAGACTTGCAGTCTAGAAGGCTAATGAGCTTCACTAGACTTGTAAGGATAAAGAATTCACGTACGAATGCTGATTAGGTTTGCATATCACGTACCATGCGTCAACTGACGGGTGACAGACGCAAACAGCGAAACTAAGTTAGTACAGGTTGTTTGGATAAGGAATCTTTTTTGAAACACAGAGCTGAAACATCTTCAATTTGAGACTTTTGCAGAAACAGGGGGGCTACTACGAAATTCGAAAATCGAAGTTCGTATCGTACCGTCCTTTTCACTCTCGTACTAAATAATATTAGTGTAAGCAGAACGGTAAGACACGAAGTTCGAATTTAGCACTTCGTAGAACGAACTTCTATTTTCGAATATCGCCGTAGCCCTATAGGGCGAAACGGAGAAACTTGAAGGAGGCCTATAGATAATAATTGGGTAAGTTTCCGGGGTAAAAATATTATTTCCTTCCGTCCACGTATTTTTTCTCTTGTCAATCAAACAAAAAAATTACAATAAGCTCTTCAAATTTCGGGAGTGGGGGTCCGTAACGTGCGACACTTTTTAGACCTGTGTCACGTTACGCGGAACTTTGTCTATTATATTATATCTTCATAATTTTTTGTTTAATTGACAAAAGTAAAATACAAACCATATCCATACTTAATATTATAAATGCGAAAATGTGTGTGTTTGTCCGTCTTTCACGTCGAAACCGAGCGATGGATCGACGTGATTTATGGCATAGAGAGATTTTATGGGCCAGAGAGTGACATAGGCTACTTTTTATCCCGGCAAAATGCACAGTTCCTGAGGGAACAGCGCGCGATAACCGAATTCCACAGGTGCGAAGCCGCGGGCAAAAGCTAGTACTAAAATATAACTGACGGACTAATTATATATTTTTTAGTATAAGAGCTTATTCATTGGCTGATAAAGGCTAGAAAGAAGGAGCTGAAAAGAAGACAATGGCATATCATACAAGGTGGGACCCAGGAGCAAAAAATTGAACCACAGCTTCCAATCTTCATCTTTACTCGTAGCTAGTTTTAGTTCTACAACTTTTGAAAATAACTTTTATTATGATTTTTATTGTAGTTCGAAGTTCAATTGGACAAGCAATGTATTGCAAAATCCGTCATTTTATAACGTGACAGGCGATGTCATTTAGGCTATTGGATGCCGCACATTGAAAATACTGCTTATTTTTTGGAATAAACAATGATAAAATTACTTAATTTTTTAAAGTTACAGAACTAAAATAGTTCCATTTGAGTAGCAAAACCTGTGTTTTAATTTTTTGCTTCTGTTACAGGGCTCACCTGGTATATATCACTTTCATAAAAGATCCCTGTTCCTCAAATCAAGATTCGAGGCCTGACTTTTCAACATTTTATAGACTGAATATTTTACGCCATACGACACACGCACGTCATCGGTTTTTTATTTTTATTTATGCCATTCTTGGACTTTTGGACTTTCAAGTTTTTTTTTTGTAATTTAAGCTATTCTAAGTGCAATAAACAATACGTTATTGTTATGTAATTGTTTTGAAGGCCCATGCGAGATTTGAACTGTTTTATAATAGCTAGGAGTAAATCGACAATAGGTTGTTAACCAAAGTGATCATGATCAATGATCATACATTATGATTACAAACTTAATTAATTGTCAATTGTGTTTTTTTTCGTCCAATTGCTGGTCACTGTATCAGCAGTTATCATATTTAATTTTGTATTATGCTGAGTTGGGATTTATATATAACTCGATGACTACGTGTTATTTAGATACATAGTACAATGTTTTTTTTTACATTTCCTTATTTTGTATATGAATGTAATGGAATGTGTATTTTGTTTTGTATTGAATATGTATAAATAACTGTCTCTTTCTTTGTCACAATTGCGCTTGCCCTTTAATTGTATAAGGTATTGTGATATTGAACAATGGTCGTACAAAAACATCAAACCGCATTCTTCACTAAATACCTAAGTCTTTAGCAAAATATTATGCAAAATGTAGAGCTCCATATTCTGTTTGTACAATTTGGTACCTAATGTAATTCAAAAAAAAAACATTATACTCAACAATAAATTATAAACAAAAAAAAGTATATTAGTAAGTATCCATTTAAGAATCCGCTTCTTTATTCAATACTTAAATACTCTATTAACCTTAATTTAAAGTCAATTTATACAACAGGTGATTATAGTTAGTTGACTACGTTATTTGAATATATATGTCTTTGTTTACATAATGATGTCACCCAAAATATTAACGTACCTATCTATGTTAATAATGAATATTACAACAATGAAGTAATAAATCATCTGAGTGTCTACTATATATCACAGTTAAATTATACAAAATCGTAAAAATTTATAATAAATCGCCGTTATTGTTAAAACTTCGCCAAAAGTTCCTTTTATTTTTTTAAATTATATTTTTGTTCAAAAATCTACATTACCTACAAATAATTCATATTCATATTACATTTGCAATATTAACCCTTGTGGCTATAAAAATTATCCAATTTAATTTATCGAAGTTTTATTAAAAAGAAATGTACTTACGTTTGAGCTTTATTTTGATACTGTTCTTTGGACTCCACGAAAACAATCCAGGTATGTCAACAATACCTCTTACACTCATTTAACTTGACACACAATCACAAACACTACAGCGTGTAAAAACACACACACCGACAAAACATCCCCTATAAATCATTGTTAAAGTAAAGTACATTAGAACACCGTAATTTTGTTAAAAAACTCTCTTTATTCTGCGCAAGGGCAAGTCGGCATCGAATACAACGCGCATGCTACAACCGAACTGTCAAATAGTACCACAAGTCTCCGCTTGGCAGCGTCACTGTGCAAACGAAACGGCTATAGTTTCACTTAAGCGGGAAAGAGATGGATAAGTATAGTATTGAGCCTTCAAAAGCTCATGTAAGCTTAACCTACACACTGACACACATTCGTGTGCATTTGGCAAAGTGATTTTTGTATGGAACGGGTTTGCTTGATGTAACGCATAGGTGTATGGACTTTTAGAGGTTATGGTTCTTATAAGGATGTGTAGTGCGAATTGATTGGATTGATTGATAGGAATTAAATATAGTAGTGATAATTAAGAGTAAAGTTGCTTGATGAAACTTTAAAGCAAAAAATATATACATAAAATTTACGGTTTACGTTTTTGGTTAGATTGCGACCTGACAAAAAAATATTCGCTTTTTAGAATAAAATTAAAAAAAATGAAAGTACCTATTAAATAATTATTGTTTAGAACTGTTTATGTTGTGGTGTAGGTACTTAAAATAAAAAGTCATTGTATCGTTTTTCCAATACGAGCCAAAATAGAGTTTTCACTTCTCATTCCCCTAAAGTTTGAAATTATGCTGGATCTATTTTTATGCTTCAGTGCATAAAGTAAAATCTTCGACTAAGATCAAGGCAATCAGGTGTAAACAGCCACAAACAAAGAAGTTTCGACATAAGTATTTTTTTTAATAATTTTTAGTTTATATAACACTAAAAATCAATCAAATCAATCAAAATAAACCAATAAAACTAGAAATGTATTATTATATAGCAATGCGTGAAAAATAAAAGGTATCTAGTAAGTCAACAATTGTTTCTACAGTTGATATTTAATTTCCTCTCAATCGAAGTGAAAAGCTGAGTGTAAAACTCGAACATTAAACCCATTTTCCCCTCAACGTGTCTATCTACCCTCGCCGTACCGGCTCGGGTGGCTATAGATATGAACGTCTCGGGTAAAATGGCTCGCTTTATGCTCTCTTTGTAGGTACAATCTACTATTTTAATATTTAATGACTTACTTGTATATCCGACCGATTCTTTTGGAAGAAGAATTACTATAAAAAATCCAAGTAGACGTCTCGATGAAAAAATAAATGGAACTTTTTTTAGGAGGCAAAGAGCAAACGGATCGCCTGATGGTAAGCGATTACCGTCGCCTATGGACATCTGCAACACCAGAAGAGTCACCAGTGCGTTGCCGGATTTCGGAACTGACCAAATAGTGACGAAATGAGCTGACTCCAAATGAAATGGGATAAACCTAGGCAAAGAGATAGACTAGCAATATACTCGTATTGGAAACAAATTTCTTTATTTACGGCATATTTAAGTGCTACTACGGGGTTCATAGTCCAGTCAAAAAAATGTTGACCCTTAATATAAATTGTTTATAAATTTTACTAGCATCATCCATGTCCTCATCATCGCTTTTTAATATACTTTGTTCATATCTATTTACAATGCAATGTTATTCACTTACGCATATTTTTTGTTGATGGAGTGTTGACGGATTGACGACATCGGAAGAGTTGTGGGCAACCGTTGGATGCAAGGGGTGAGTAGGTGTTCATTGTGGAGTTCTAAGGCCTTTGTGCCTTTGTTCAGCAGTGGACGGGTTTCAGATCATGATAATGACGATGTTTTTTTTTGTGAGTGCATCTGCTTGTGACAACGATCGCTGTAATGTACTCGAAACATCGAGATAGTTTTTAGCAATATATTTAGGTTGTGATTCATTGTGCATATTTTATTCGGTCCGACTAGTACCTAAATATAATCGATATCTATAAAGGACTGTGATTTCCATGGAATAAAAAAAGTCTTACATTTTAAGATAGGTACAGTGAAACGCTGTTATTCCACTTCATTGTTTGGATCATCCTAGATTAATTTTGCTACCTTCAATAATTGACACATACGTACACTATCATAAAACCGACCAAGAAAAAGTCGGACTCGCGCACCTAGGTTTCCATACACATTGGTAGGTATCAATGAATATCCGATGTTAGCAAAGTCCTGCTCCAAAGCAAAATGTACGCAGAGTAGGGTCATTTTAAATTGGATAATAAAATAAACCTACAGATAAAAAAATTAAGACTTCTCTTGTTGGTTGTGCTATAAAGAAAATAGATTAAGTGGCTGTTTCACCATCCACTGGTTAGTGTTAAGTGACGGTTAAATGTGATGCCGTCTCCGTCTATTCGAATAAAACAAATAGAGACGGCATCACATTTAACCGTCACTTAACACTAATCAATGGATGGTGAAACAGCCCCTTAGTTGAACAAACGTAGGAACTTCTAATAAAAACAAAATAATATAAAAAAAATCTTTGACATTTCAGAAATAAATGTTTTCTTTTTTACATAAAATCCATTTTGATTGGTCTATTAGGAGATAAGAAGGTATAGGCTGGCCAGGTAACAGTAAACTTTATGTGCCAATAACTGGTTGTCGAGTAAGCGGCTAGACAGGAAGTCGACCTATTACTGTTTTATCGGCTCGAAGTAATATAATAGAGTTATACGAGTATGATTGTTAGTTTAATAGCTTTAGCTTTTAAGTTTTAGCAAAATGTTATAGGCAGACTTTGAGTGCAAATAAATATAAAAATAGGTACGTATGGGTTGAACGTGGCAAGGAAAATTCTTTCTTTTTTCAATTTAAATAAAGATATCTAGATTTTTTTTCGTAAAAATTAAAAACAGCTATAATAATTAATTATCTGCCTTTAAAGTACTAAAAAACTTATTTTTTAACTTTATGTAAGTATGGGGTTCACTTTAAGCTTACGCGGTTTTCACATAGGAAATTATTTAAACTCCGGGTCTCACATCATGAAATCACACTCCTAGATTAAAAGTATACCAATTCAATAATACATCATTTTCTGGAAGTTCTAAATGAAATCGGTGAAGTTATTATTTTGAGTTGGAACGCTTTCTATCTAGTAATTTTGTAACTCTAGTAGAGTACATATTCGTGACCACGGCCGCTGCAATGGAACAGAAACGTCGAGGTAATCTAAACCCATTTCATGCTGTGATTAAATCCCATCAGTAGTAAAATCACAGTATCCAAAAAGCAACTGTAACCTCAATGTTAAACTCTATCCACAAAAGCTTAGCTTCAATTTCCTTTACCTCGGAGCTCCACAAACAAAACTTAATCGGAAACCGCTTCCGATTTGCTTCTCTAAGTAAAAATGTTCCACGTCCTTTCTTGAGCACGCTTTGAGATGTAAATTAAGTCGATGCAATATGTATCAAGCTATTAAGGTTTTGCTAAGAACTTACTTTCTGTTTCTTTCAATTGGGATCCATACCACTCGGTAAAACTGGTCCTAATTTAAAAACTTACAAATAATAACAATATCGAAATGTTTTGCATTTTTTAATTACTGTAATTACTGTTCAATACAAGAATTATTTCAATTTTTGTCTATGACCTCTGCTTGACTTTGAGATTTTTAAGTAAAAAGACATCAACGGGTGCTATGACTAATTAGAAAATGCAAATGAATTAACGAAGAGAATAATATCCATACCATACGTCTGTCGTCATAAATTAAAACAAATCAGTGGGGCAATTATAATTACGAGTATCTTTGATGATCATCAAAGTTACTAAGGGTAGTTTGGATTGCCTCGCATTTGAAATAGACAGCCCTGCTCTACCATAAACCGAATTGACGAAAAAAAAAATCTCATTACCAATTGAATAATTTTTATTCACCAAACAATGACTATCATTAATCTGCTTTTCGTTTAATGTCGAAAACTGACTTCATGCTCGTATGGACAAGAGAGATTCGACAATTTTAAAATAATCAAACTAGCTTCGATTTTATCAAAGTTAATCCTCTTCATAGTCGTTTTAAAAAAACCAGATTCAAAATGTATTTAAACTATGAAACTGTTACTGTGTTTTACTGTAACATACATAATAGCACCATGCAATACAACAAGCCATTATAACACGGAGAACGGTTGGCCGTTGGAAAAGTTCTCGAATGGAGACAGCAGATCGGCAGGCGTCGTACACCAACGAGATGGACGGATGACCTGGTTACAGCCGCGGGTTCAAGGTCCATGAGGTCCATGGGGGAGGCATGACCAACACTGGACGTTCTACGGCTATACGATGATGATAAACAATAAACTTTTTTTTTTACAGACCATTGTACTCCTTAAAGGAATATTTGGACAGGGTTTATGATTGATATTTGCTATTTAGATTGTGATTACCATTTTTTTTACTGTACTCGAATATGAATATCTGACAGGTTCTCAAATGTTTATATTTAATTATTATTGTTCTGATTATTGTCAAATTTAGTTTATATTGTAAATTCAAATATTTTTATTGGCATGCTACAACGTGGCGGAACGTGCGTTTATGTTCCTCAAATACTAAATGACTTTCCCAGGGCTACAATTGATAAAATAACTAGCAACCCTAAGAACATAAAAAACATAATTAAGAATTTACTTATTAAGGGCAACTCATAGCCTAGCAACTAAAATCTTTAAAAATAATGATTAGCTAGGAATATCATTTAACTAATTGTAAAATTGTTATGAAATAAACAGTTATAAATTAAATTAATTAAATGAATTAATGTAATTTGCACTACTGACATGAAAATGTGTACCAACTGTGTATGTTTTAACAAAATAAATAAATGAAAATAAATGAAAAAGTGCACTCTAATTTTGGACAACCCAAGTAATCATTAAAATTCCACGCAGGTCGCTAATTTTTCGATGCCGAAAAGCAACTCTCATTTTCTCGTCGCGACGAAAACTTTGAAACGAGTTTCTCGAAGAATCTTGGATAAGTTCGGATTAGTTCATATACACCGCGTAATTTGTTACTATGTTACGTAACGTACCGTTACCCTGACTTCAGACATTAATTTTGTATCCAGGGCAATCTATGGTAATAATTAAATACCAACAAAAAAAAAACGTCAATACTTCAGAATGCTTTAAATGTGAGTTTTTGCAGCATTTGCAATCTTTAGTGTGTTGGTGGTTTGTGTTGGCAGTCGTACCTACTCTCACTTAATCCGCTTGCTTAATATTTAAAAATTAATATAGAAACCCGAGGTTTGGATGATAATTATAAAATAAAAACATGAATTGTTATTTATGATTAGTGAAAATGATACGTACCTAAGGACATTTTGATAGTTAAGATAACTTGTAAAAACATTCTTTTTTTCTTTTTATGGCGGTCTAAACGCAATTCCTTCAAAAGATTGGTTTGTATTACTGAACTGTAAGCCTTATTACGTAACAGTTGCATAAACTAATTTATATTTCGCGTGCAGTTAGCGCTAGTCATATTCCTAGATATTTTTCAACAGGCCTCCACCTGCCTGAGACCCGTCTCCGTGCAAACGGCGTCAGTTAGCGTAGGCCCTTACATGATTTAGGGGCTGTTTCACCATCCATTGATTAGTGTAATCTGACGGTTAAATGTGATGCTGTCTCCGTCTATTCGAACAAAACAAATAGAGACGGCATCACACCTAACCGCCAGTTAACACTAATCAATGGATGGTGAAACAGCCCCTTAATCTTATAAGTAGATTTTAATTTTAACCCACTCAGGGTTTAGGTTGATTGGAAATTTGTTATAGCAAATACGAGTACACATGTATGTTACATGAAAAATATGACAAAGCAGATATATACGGCTAACAAAAAGTAGTTAGTAACAAAACTTATTTTTTACTTAAAAAAAAAGTCCTGTTTTATAAGAAGTATATCTTGGAATGACTACTTTAATGATGTTAAATATCATATTGTATACTATACCATCTTGGTATACTAACTTGTAGAATGGGTATATTGCTACGGTGGTAACTCGATTCCGCGAAAGTGCCAAATCGAATTACAACTCGAAAAGGTCTCACACGATCCTTCTTCACTGGTAGACATTTTGTGTGCCAAATTTAGAACAACTGTTTTATATAGAAACAAAAGGAGTTTTGTTTAAATTTTTAAGAAAATATGACATTTTACCCGTGGTTTCGCTCGCATTACGTCTGTCAGTTGAATAAAATGGCATCACTGAAAATCAGCGTTACGAACTTAGGAGGTTATTAGAATTTGAAACTTAATGTCCATCAGTAAAAGTTGAGATTTGCTTTAACGTATGTCCTAAATTCAGGACGTTGGGCCTTACGAGGTTCAGGCACTGCCTTAAAAAAGTTACCTGCTAGCTTTTCTCACGTGAACTGGCAATCGAGTTTAACTTCTGCGGCTTTACTCATTCATTTGAGAATTCGAAACTTCCTCTTTGGATTTTTTGAAATATGTAACGAAAATCGTTTTCGATTCTTGGCAACTCAATTAATTAAATAAAATACATTTCGGCATAAATAAATTCGTCGAAGAACTCTTAAATCACCTACATAGGAAGAAAAGCAATAGGCGGGCCACATCGCTCGAAGAACAGATAAACTGTTGGGGAGAATGGTCATCGAGTGGCGAACACGAACTGGAAGACGAAGCGTTGGCAGGCCTCAAGATATATAAAAAAAAATAACTTGCATATTTCCTAGTCTCAAATAGGCAAAGCTCTGCGCAGAGGGCGACACTAGCGCAAACCTCCATGACAACGTCAGTTCTCTTTATATTTTGTGGCCATGACAGATCATGACTAAAGAGTATTAGTACTTATGTAAATCATGATATATATTATATTAGTAACAAAACAACATGATATTTACATCGATACTAACGATAGAGCTATATTTCCAAAAAATGTATTGACATAATACATTAGGATATTATATTAGGCATTTAAGATACTCAAAAAAACGGTTTACGGTTTTGTGCTGGTGCTGCACTCTGACGACCTGCAGTAACTATTATAACTAAAATTCCGGAATTTAGATTCGACTGCCAAACCTAATGTTATAGGCATGCGAAGCCGCAGGTTACGGCTAGTATGTCTGATAAACCCACAAGTTCTTAATTTACGTGTATTTCTACGAAGACAAATTGGCTTAACGTCTTCCCCCTGAAACATGGCTGAAACCTAGTTAGCAGCGTAAATACAGAGATTGTAAACACGACTCCGAACAATACGGATGTAACTCTTGCTTGATTGGATAATGTTTACGCTGGAAACAACGTTACGACATTGCGTTGGAAGAAAACTGATTTCATTGAAACATGGTCAAGTTGAAGGAGAATAATGAAAAAAAAGTAAGGCTTAACGTTTGCGTTACTTTAAAGCGTTATACGTGTGTTACTTTAAAGTGTTACGAGTATGTTACTTTAATGCGAACGTTTGTGATACTCTCAAGCGTTATGTTTTTCTGCGCACCTTTCACTTTGAAATCATGTGACAGCTTCGATATTATGCTAAATGCGTTAATTTAGGTATCCGTTGCCTAGTGCATATTCAAAGGCAATCGTGCTTAATGAGTAAACTAGTCGGAGCTGAAACACATTTTTTTGTTTTGGGTGAGTTTTTTAGGATTCCGGTAGTCCTACAAGCACGTCTACAAGGAACCCTTATAGTTTCGCCTTGTCCATCCGTCCGTGGTTTGGCTTAGATACTGCTAGTGCTAGAAAGCTATATATATTTTTTTATTCGACTGGATGGCAAACGAGCAGGTGGGTCTCCTGATGGTTGGAGATCACCACCGCCCATAAACATCTGCAAACCAGGGGTATCGCAGATGCGTTGCCAACCTAGAGGCCTAAGACGAGATACCTTAATTTACCTAATTTTTTTTTTATTATTTAAGAGGGCGTCAAAACGTACTACATATAGTCACTACTTTAAAAAAAAACTCGTACCTCAAAATAGATCAATTTTCTAAGTGAACTTTACGAATATTATGTCAAGGTTCAATTTTGTTGACATATTGATTTTAGATACGAGATTTTTTCAAAGTAGTGACGATATCTTACCTCCTTTACATGCAAAAGAAGAGTTAAAGTTATCGAGAGACATTATTATTGAATATTCAGAAAAAGTAAAGTACAGTCAACCAATTCGACTACTGGGCCCCCATGGAACCTTTCATAGTAAATAATTTCGATTCTCTGTAACGTCTGTAACAATGTTTATAGAATGACGTATAATTTCGTACGACAAGGTTCTGTGGTGACCTAGGTATCAAATTGGGTGACTGTACCTACTCAGCTTTAAGCACATAAGTAAAATCACAAATATATCTTAAAAGATAGAATTCCATATACCATTGTAGCGTTTATTTTGAGACATCATCGCAGTCTCAAATATAAATAATAATATAAATAAAGAATACATTTTGTTTGGGCATTTGGATTGAAGGGCTGGTGCTGTGCGAAATCCTCTTCTATGACTTTAGGAGTGAATGTGTTTTTGCTTAATACCGGTGTTGTACTCTTTTCATTTTTCTCGTAAATACCATAGTGAGTTTCCGCCTTGCCGCCCTAAAATGCATCAAGCCCCAGCTACGGCGAAATACACCTGAAAGTGCACTTAAGTCACACGTATGCTTTATATCTCTGCAAGAAAATGTCAGTTTGGCAAAAAAACATTTTGATATTATGCGCGTTTTCAGTATACAAGCTTTTATTTAGTTTGCCCTGTTTGTTAATTTATTTGGATCAAATCTTGGAAGCTAAATTTGATCCACTTCCCGTGGTCGAATTGACTTGAAATTCGTCATACTTGTATAGATTTGGTGACAATACAATATTCTGCCAGTGACGGTTAAAAACACTATCCGTCGAAAAAGCATGAGATTCATGGCTAACAATTTAAATAATTTATTGAATCAGGCGTTACTTTGCGAAGGTTATAATCAATAAACTAAAAGAATTTCCTTACTCAAGCAAAGGAAATTCTTTTAGTTCATTGCTAACAAAATATGTTTCCGACTTTATAAACACAAGTTTTTGTTTTCATTCTATTTAGTCCGACGGTTAGATTTTGGAAAAATATGGGACACA
Source organism: Choristoneura fumiferana (assembly GCF_025370935.1). NCBI lineage: Eukaryota > Metazoa > Arthropoda > Insecta > Lepidoptera > Tortricidae > Choristoneura > Choristoneura fumiferana. The sequence goes on along the minus strand of NC_133477.1, from coordinate 16,791,385 downwards.
TATTTTTTGGTTTATCAAATTATTAAAAATCAACAAAGGTATAGATCATCAAACTTCCGGAGTGGGGGCTTGTGACGTCACTATTAGGTAAAAATCGTACCATATAGTGACTTCACTCGAAACTTCTAAGCACTGTATTATCGTCATTTTTTGTTTGTCAAACAAAAGAAAAAATACGGTACAATATTTTTTTAATTATCGTCTAGCCTATTAAGCTATAGCTAATTTCAACTTTTGTACAAACTAGTATGTATCTATCAAATTTTTGTAGTCCACTTAAAATGCTATTCATTATTGTTTGAAACAAAATACATTACGAACAAATTAAATTAGGTACCCATGTTATCTTGATATCGGTAAAGCCATATGGATTGAAGGACTAACAGGTCGCACTGATGGCTTATCAACTATCGCCATTGTATTCAATACAAGAACTATTGTTAGGTCTCAAAGCCCATTGTAAGCGCGATATGGTCTCATTAAAAGCTATTTGTTGGAGCAGCGCCTGAATGTTTATTAATTGAAATGAAGATAGGTTTCAGGGTAGTTGCTAGTTCAATCAGGCAGGCGTCTGCTCTAACAAGTAGGTACATAATAGTAGATTGTACAACAAGAGCATAAAACGAGCCACTTTTCCCGAGCCGGTACGAGCAGAGGAAAATGGGTTTAATGCTCGAGTTTTACACTTCGATTGAGAGGAAATGAAATAGCAACAGTGGAAACATTGTACATTGCAGTATGGTTTCTGCACTGACTGAGGTGTAGCGCTACTAACACTAGAATCAAGCTTTCTGTATTACTAATTAATACTATAATCCTGTGGGTCGAAATAAAAATATTGTTATTAGTGTTCACTTACTCGGTATTTTTTTTTCATGCATTGCTAATATAAAATTAAATATTTAGTTTTATTGATTTTGATTTGTTACATATAAATTAAAAATCATTCAAAATATATAGAAACATTTTTGTTTGGAGCTGTTAACACGCCTGATTATCTTGGTTTTCTATTCTGTGATCTTTGACAAAGATTTTACGTTATGCACTAGAGGATAAAAACTCATTTTATGTTGCCTAGATTCAGCATAAACACGAACTTTACGAGCATGAGAAGTAAAAAATAAGCTTTTGGTAAAAACATATTTTTTAATAGAAGCTTTTTTGCCGACTGTACTTTTTGATGACTGTATTTGTGTTTACACTTGACACCCAAACTACATTTTCATACCAAATTTCAAGTTGATGCCATAAACCGTTGAAGAGTTCCGTCCTGTGGAGACGATTCTGGCTGGACTACCAGGATTTCACTACCAGATTATATTGTATTGTCACGCAATCTACATAAGTATACTAAATTTCAAGTCAATCCAACTACTGGAAGTTGGTCGAATTTAACTCGCAAGATTTGATTACAGACAGACAGACAACGGGACAGGTGAAGCTAAATAAAAGCTTGTAATAAGTTTTTGCTAAAAATTTCATTTTCAATAAAAGCTTTTTGATGACTGTACTTGCATTGGCATCTAAACTACATTTCCGTACCAAAATTCAACTCGATACCATTAACCATTGCGGAGTTCCCTCCTGCGGAGACGATCCTGGCTGACTGTCACTACCACATTATTGTATTGTCACCAGATTTATATAACTATGCCAAAATTCAAGTCAATCCAACCACTCAAAGTACAAGCTCGCTTTTATTTAGCTTGCCCTGTATATTTGTTTGGGTCAAAAGCTTCCAAAATTTTACCCAAATAAACATACAGGGCAAAACACAGGCAAATTATACAGGGCACGTAAAAATGTAACTTCTCAATGTGCGATAGAATCAGCTAATCCTACTTCCTACTCTTGCTAATATTTTCATACTGATATTTCCACGGGATCAGGACTTACACAGGTAAAATGCCGAAATTTTAACTTTTTACTGTAAGCTCTATCGGAGTTGGGGACGTGCAGAAGGGTTTTTTAGTTCGGTGCTGTCTGGGCCTTTCCTTCCCAGTCGTACATAATGGTTTGTCCCGACTATAAAAAATTGAAAACTAAAATCAAGTAGCGAAGACAATAGTCACCTCATCATCATCATCATAATCTTAGCCGTAGGACGCCCACTGTTGGACATAGGCCTCCCCCACAGACCTCCAGTTGCTTCGGTTGGCAGCGGCCTGCATCCACCGTGAACCCGCAGCTTTAACCAGGTCATCCGTCCATCATGTTGGTGGACGTCCTACGCTGCGCTTGCCGATCCGCGGTCTCCACTCGAGAACTTGCTATATGGCCCGCCCATTGCCACTTCAACGAGCTAATTCGCTTGGCTATGTCGGTGACCCTTGTTCTTCTACGTATCTCCTCATTTCTGATTCAATCCCTTAGAGAAACCGCAAGCATAGCTCTCTCCGTATAAGAACTCATAACTCTGAGCCTATTTATAAGGCCTAAAGTAAAGCACCACGTCTCGGATCCATATGTCATCACTGGCAACACACATAAAGCGATTCAACCAAAAAAAAACTAGCTGTAGAGACATGAACCTACGGTTGCATGAAGGCGAAGTAAATGAGGATCGTTATAGTTTTTGGAAATATCCATGGAAATTTTGTGATACATTGTCCCGAAATTTCAGTTTAACTGCCGAATCTAATGATTCACGCTAGCAATGTTGCGGTAAAGGCTAGTAAAGAATAAAATAATTTTTATTATCACCATCCCTGCCCACTGCTGGATACAGGCTTCTTCTCAGAATAAAAGGGCTTGGGCCTTAGGCGTGAGCACAGCGCGGATTGGGAACTTCACACAAATTTCATTGAATTGCTTCGCATGTTTGAACGATGTTTTCCTTCACCGTAAAGCTCGTGGTAATGGTAAATTTTAAATGTAATTTCGCACATGAAATTTGAAAAATTCAGAGGTGCGAGCAGTGGTTTGAACCAACGATCTTCTGAACCACTAGGGCACTGCGGCTTAAAATAAATTTTGTTATAGTGTAAATATCAAGCCAACAGACTTTATCAAAGCTCCGTCCATTTATCAACCAAATGGGGCTAAACAAAAGCCAGAAGTTTTCGTTTTAATTTACTCATGATTTATTAAGTCACTTTATTGTAATTGAGACGTCGATCGGTAAACTTGAGGAGATATTTTGCGCGTTTCATCGTTCAAAGACTACTCGGTAATGAGTAATGAGTCACTTTCCTAAAATATTTCCGAGAGCATCTTGAGAATTGTACAACGAGAAACGTTAATTGAGGGGTTTTGTTTACTGAGATGTAAATTTTTTGTCGATCATAAATTAGTTTCATTTTCAAATTTCATAGTTCTGAGTTGGCTTTCTCGTACTGTACCTATACAAAGGAAGGTTAGGGATCTACACTAAAAAAAACAGCCAAGAGCGTGTCGGACACGCCCAAAATAGGGTTCCGTAGCCATTACGAAAAAATTATGTAATATTTTTCAAAGGATTTCGTATTTTATACGGAATCTTCCAAGTTTAGGTATATTTTATACCTTAGGCTGCTATTTAGATTGCAGACAGACATGGCGAAACTATAAGGGTTCCGTTTTTGCCATTTTGGCTCCGGAACCCTAAAAAAGGATAGCACTTAACTAGTTTGGCTACTTGACGTTTAGCCAAAATTTACTAAGAACAAAAGTTAGGCTAATATTGCAAAACTGATTTTGTAAGACATCACCTAACTTTTAGCTACTAGTACTGTAGGCCTACTACTGGAGGTCTTAGTTTTGTAGTCGCTCAAGTTATATTAAGTACAAGCAACAATTTTATTTGTTACTGTTAGCAAATCTTTTTTTTTCAATGTCCTGCTTCAAGGATCGAATCAGAAACAGAGATCTAGATACCTATAATAGATCTAGAAATGTATTTTGGATTACAATCCAAGTACAATCAACAAAAGGCACAGTCAACAAAAAAGTTTTTGTATTAAACATGTCACTTATAACAAAAAAATACCGCTTTTAATAACAGACTTCTGACCTAAACCTCAAGCCGAGTGCAAAATTATCTTACTCAGTTTTGCCAAAGGAAATAAACTAAACATTTCTGGCCAGCAGGGCGCCCTGCGGCTGCAGATCTATTCACTTCAAAGATATCGTTGAGACATCGAATTTCTCGGTATTTTTCTATTGACCGAATTTTTTGACGACAAAAATAAAGTACCTACCCGTATAATTTCGTAAAAAAAGAAACTGCCAAAACTTTTTCTACAGTCAATCCCTTTTTCCCAAAACCTTTAAGTTGTCAGTCGTACCCTGAAGCTAGGACTATAATGTTCCATGTAATTTATTCTAAGCACAACTGTTCATATTTAACGCGTAGTTTTATCCTTTGAGTTCCTGAAAAACGCAATTGAAATTGCGGGTAACAGCTTATTGTTTATGCTTACAATGAACAACACAGCAGCCAACCTACTGCGTTTCTTATACATTTATGTATACTGTCTGTGACGTCCGTTCAGATATTTCTTTTCATAAATACCTCTATCTGTACATTTTATATAAATTTCATCTCATCTTTTCATCTGCAGCATCTTATACGGATTTTCCATTTATTTAAGTAGCCATTCCGTAAACGTAGAAAGATATTGCAAAAATATTTGAAGAATATTACGTTTGTACATACATTCAAATTCCAAACGAGCTTTGCTTTATCGGAGCAAATGTTTAACATTATTACTTAGTACTATATGCTTTGTGAAAATGTGAACTGAAAATATAAATTTGAATCTGGAATTTTTGTGTCATGGCCCATCAGCCAAATAAGTGGTCTATCGATTTATAAACAAGTTCCTATCAAAATATGTCGCTAAAGTCGAACTTTCAAGTTGACAGACACTTCCATTGGCATTATTGTTTTATGACATGCAAACGATTATCAACTTTAGGGTGGTAAACCTAAGGTCTAAATTCAGGTTGGTAACATTATCATAATATTCTATTTTACTTATATTTTAAAACACAAAATTTGTGTGCTTGTTTTTATGGTAAGGTTGCCTGGAAGAGATCGCTCTTAAGCGATAAGGCCGCCTATTGCTCACCTTGTAATTTTTTTTTCTCTGTGTATCTGTTTTCTGTATCGCTTACTATGTCTGGTGAACAATAAAGAGTCTTTGTATTGTATTGTAAGGAAGATCCAATTAGTGTTCCAGAATCCATTCCAGATTGACAAAACTACATAAAGTGCAAAGTTCTGGTGGAAAGCGAAGGTCAACAGCTAATATTAATGGGAATGTGACATTTTGCAAGTTTGTTAAAACACGGGCAAAAGTTAGTGTTTGATGCTTGTGAAATTATTCAAAATGCTAATCTTTAATCCCTTTTTAGGGTTCCGTAGCCACAATGGCAAATCAAAAATCAAATTCAATGGGCACTTTTACACGTCATTTTTTAAACTACCAGCGCTTTCGGAAAGACCATCATTGCCAAGAAGAATGCGCCGCAAGAAACTTGGCAGAAAGTCATTTTTTCATAATAATATAATAACAAATAAAATACTTAAAAACTATAGTATACAATTAAAGAAAAAAAAAATACAAAAAAATAAATAATAATAATACAGGGCAAAAACGGAACCCTTGTAGTTCCGCGGCTTTGCTCAGGGACTATCAATGCTAGAAAGCTGTTATTTTGCACGAATATATATGTAAACTATGCCGACAAAATAGTACAATAAAAAATTCAAAAAAATTTTTTTTGATTACCTCCCATACACGTAAAGTGGGGGTCTCTTTTTTTCTCATCCAACCTTGTATTGTGGGGTATCGTTGGATAGGTCTTTTAAAACCATGAGGGGGCTGCTGAAACGATTTTTCGATTCAGTGATATTTTTGCAAAATATTCAACTTTAAAGTGCAAATTTTCAACAAAAATCTAAAATCCCCCTAAAATCCACACCGGTGGGTGTAAAAATTCAGGATAGTATTAAGTATATTAAACTTACATAGAAAACTATAACGGTTAAGTTTTCTTGAGAATGATTAGTAGTTTAAGAGTAAATAGCAACCTGAAGTATAAAATATACCTAAACTTGGAATATTCCATACAAAATACGAAATCCTTAGAAAAATATCACTTAATTTTTTCGTAATGGCCACGGAACCCTATTTCGGGCGAGTCCGACACGCTCTTGGCCGGTTTTCAAAAACAACATGGCGCAGCCTGTAGGATCAGAAACGTTCTAAATTTAGACGCCATTTTGATTAAATATTTGTATCAATCTCTAAATTAACAGAAAGGGATAAAGCGATTGATTACAAATCATTCACGTTGATTGAAAATTGAAATACATGTAGGTAGCTAGATTGAAAGCGTCCAAATATTCGTAGAAATCGTACGGCCATATTCCAATCGTGACTTTATCAAAATAGCCTCCTTGCAGGGATTTTCATCATGTATTCATTGTGCGACCTTTTATTTTATGGCGTATAAAAACATGTTTAATTTGCGGGGACGTAAGCCCTTTTTATTCTTCCTGACGTTAACATCGCGCTTTGTGTCATACAATAGACTTTTCGGTATTATATTTTTGTTTTTGGGTTGGACGATGAATATTAAAGATACTCGTTTTTATTGAAGGCACTAATGGTAAAAAAAGGAAAGGTTCGTTGCTGTTATTTAATCATACAAATCATAAGTTATCTTCAAAAATGGTTAAGTCTATGAAGTCATCTTTGGCTTTATAGACATGTTGACTTTTTGAAATACACTTTACCTGTCCATAGAGTCGAAACGGATTGACCAATTGCAGTTGAGACAAGACAAATGCAATTATACACGAGCGTTCTGAGCTCATCGTCTCTTTTCATTGTATCGGCGTGTATCGGCTAAGAAAGACACGGTGCGCAGTACGTACTAAGGGCATCATAACTAAATAACCATTTATAAAATTTGTAATCAGCCAGCACCATGGCATCTCCACGAAAGGCTGTATACCTATAAAAAAAACAAATTCGAAATTCAAACTTACCCGCCTGCCCCCTCTGTGATTTTGCCCGCCGACCAACCGCGGGCGAGACGAGACTCAGCGCCCTGTCAGCGCGTCCAGGCAGTTGCAACGTGATTGGTTGACTTGGCTCAGAATGGCGTGCGCAGATCGCAGCTTCAACCATAGAGTCGATGCTGGCTGATCGCGGTAACTGGCCAAAGGATTCTCGCCTGCAACAAGTTTCACCAAGTTAATATCCGTAGTAGTTGTTGTGCAAAGGTTTTAAAACTTTTCAGTTTGTGGGTGTACCTACTTATTATTATTATTATAATAGGTTTAGGACCTAGGTACTTCGTCACTGCGTCTTGTTAGAGAGCTTTAGCTAGTTCAAATAGGTTACAATAACTAGCAATGGCGTAGTACCGTAATTTCTACCGGATTACCTAAATTTCCGGGTTAAAGGAGCTCCACACGGCGCCCTTTACAATGGCGCCCTAGGGAGCACCATTTGGGTGATTGGGCCTAAAGTCTCTTTAGTAGAGTTCCGTGGGTTCAAACTAACGACCCCAAGTCACTTGGATTCTGCTAGTCTTTATTCAGCTTATTCCAACGTAACACGCATCCTTATGCTCCCCCCCCTCGGAGTACTCACAACCAGAGTAATTAGCTATTCCACTCCGATGTATCAATTAAAATAATTAAGCTTTCATTACAGGGCAGCCAAGGCGCCAGCGTGGCCGAGCCACTAGGTACTATTTGCATTTTAATAGTACTGGAATTTACTGAAGAGTACTTTTATTAACTGACCTCATTATCTTGCTTCTCTATCTCTCTTGTCAGTACTACATATGAAAGAAAGAAAATACATTTTTTTTATCAAATACGAGTAGCTGGCAAACGATCATGCGGGTCACCTTATGGTAAGCGATCACCGCCATCCATGGACACCTACAGTATTATTAGGATTGCGGGTGCGTTGCCGGCCTAAAGGAGAGGGAGATAGAGGAGGGGGAGGGGGAGGGGAGTAAAAGTGGGGAGGGGAGTTGGGCCTCCGGATCTCCCACTCACCGTACGAAACATAGTAGCAAAACTACTATTTCACGCCGGTATTCTGTGGGAGTGTGGTACTAACCCGGTCGAGCCGGCCCATTCGTACTGCAGCCAGCAAGTGGTTACAGTAAGGCTCTACCACATGTATTCACAACAATATTATTAAGTACAAATAGACAACGCAAATACAAACAGATAGTTATGTTAGTTGCGTTTGTGTAACATACATTATTTTCATTCAAAAAGCCATGAATTAATACTTAGTTCTGTATCTGCCATAAAACATAACCTTACTTAGATATACCTTAAAATAATGATATTGCTTTTATTGGTACAAAGTTTGTTCAATCAAACCGATGGTTTTGGAAACCTTTTGTCACAACACTTTTTCTCTCCTAAGTTCTTTCTAGCTCATGCTTGTAAATTCTATAGGTACTTATATATTTGCAAAATATGAATTAGGAAGCGCAACATAGCCGGGAAAAGAAAGACTCCAAGACGTAAAAATGTCGTGGCTTCATAATATGACGATTGGCATAAAGGTACGAGAGCAGCAATAACCTACCGGAATTTAAATTTTAACCGCCAGATATCTTATAGTTTATATGCCAAGCCGCATGTAAACGTTAGTAAGTAGTTCTTAATCCAAATGAACGCAGTTCGAAACAAATTCGCATCGAAAATCGATTCGCAACAATTTCAAATTAAGAAGTTTGTTTTGAAAACTATGTACTTAGTTGACGCAGTTCTAAATGCGTACAATCGATTTCAGGGTTCAGTAGGCAGGGGTTATTGGGCAATAACTCAGTGGTCGGGTTCCGGTGAATTATTGCCGTCACGTTGGCAGTAACGATTTGATTTGTTGACGGAATTTGTAAATAAAGGTGATAAAGTTGTCATTAGTTTATTGCTATCGTACATACATTATTTAAGTACCTAATAAGGTAATATTGGAGACGGTAACTATAGTTACCTAACGTCCTCTGTCCTAAGGAAGCATCTCCGTCTCGGCTTGGGCAAAAATGCTTTGATATGTCAGTTCGTCGCAGAACTGAAGTCATCGACATAGCTGTAAATATGTGCAAGTTAAAGTGGCAATGGGTGCGCCACATCGCTCGAAGGGCAGATATTAATACAGGTGACTGTACTTACATGATGCGTATACGCATTTAATATCTGCCACAGCGGAACGTGCAATAATGACTAGAGCTTAAAGAGCGAATCTTAAGACTCAGAGTCTTCCAGAGCCTCAACTATATTTGAGAATTAAATTTGCTTATTTTGTGCGTATGGATGCAAAAAACCGTCTCTGCGGCCTTTGAGTCGTTAAGCCTCCAGAGTCTTTAGGGTTCGAGTCTTTAACCCTCAAAATGAGCGTTTTTCACAACACTGACACATCCCACCGGCCCTAGAAATACAGTCGAACGAGTATCTGATATTTACGGCACGCTTTGTTGTGTCCACGGACAGTTGTGTCAGATATTGGTGCTTACTGTACACATTTAAATGTTCACGACGGCTATGCCTAGAAGCACGAAATCGTGCACGAGTATTTCACATACATTCATTCCACGTACACCTACGTACAGTCAAGGGCAAAGATTATCGACACGGCCAAAGTTGCAAAAATATGTATACACGACTTTATGCACTTAACATTAAGGCCGTGTATATATATTTTTGCAACTTTGCCCGTGTCGATATCTTTGCCCTTGACTGTACACCTAAAGAAATATCACAATGCGAATGGGACCTTTTTATGGCGGCAACACTTCTTATTATAATTTTTTCTAACCTGTGTAATGCGTCACTGCTGTTATAAATAAATTATTTTCTTTCTTTCTTTCAATGTAATTTTTTGAGAATTCCGTTCATAATTTGGTAAAATATTAGAATCTCAATTAAACTACTAGACTTGGGGGCTGTTTCACCACTAATTGATTAATTTTAACTGATGGATAAATGTGATGCCATCTCCGTCTATTCGAATAAAACAAACAGAGACGGCGTCACATCTACCGTCAGTTAAAATTAATCAATGGATGGCAGGGATGTAACGGATGTAGCTTTATCGGAAACGAAATCGGAACCGAAAACGGAACCGGAACCAGAACCGGAGCCTGAGTGATAAATGGACGAGATGTTAGTGTAGCACGTGGCATGCGTGTCGATGAGCGAATGGCTGGTATAAACCCGTTTGTTTTTGATGTACGCCGTTCAAGTTCGGCCGCCGCGCCAAGCATTGACATCCGAAATAACTTCCGTTTCAAAAGTAACGGAACCGGAACCGAAACGGAATGTAAAACCAAACGGAAGTCCGACTTAACGGAACGGAATCGGAGCTCCGTAATATCCCTGATGGATGGTGAAAAGGGGGTTAATTGTCCACGCGAAGCCACGGGTAAAACTATGTAAAGAATACCTCTGTGAGGGACTCGCAAAAAACTAAGCGTTATTTAAACTATGCTCCGCTTAATGGAGCCTTTGTCAACTTTAGTGAGAATAATTAACTCTAAAGTCGTAATTAAATGAACCGGAACGCTACTAACGCTGGAACGTTAGGTTAGTTTAAACGCTGCGATAATTTAATCTCTTTTGGACAGTAGTCGTATTTCACTGACAACTTAAAAGGCGATTAAAAGGCTAAATTTAAAATAAGGAAAGATCAAGATACGTCTCACTACTACGCACAGTTTAGTTTAAATAAACTAATAAGTTTTGGATAAAAACTTCATTTTTATTGCAAGCTTTTTGCTGACTGTACTATCGTTAACTGTAATTGTTTCGCATTTTTATATGCAAGAAGATGCAAACGAACGTGCAGGTCACCTTAAGGGATGCAATCAGCGCCGCCCATAGAGACCGCAACACGAGGGGTGTCATAAGGTGCATTGCCGGCCCTTTGAGAGATTGGTAGGCTCGAAATTACATTATTACCTATAGCATAGGTACTTACATATCCTTTGGAGTGGCAGCGCCATATTTAAAATTTACTGTCAAGTGGCGCGGCCATTTTGAAAAAATATTGGAAAATCTCTATATACCTGTTTTTTGGTCCTGCTTACTATGTATTTATTGGTGTTCAATAACGAGTTACTGTGTTGTATTGTATTGTACATTTCCATACAAAATTACAAGTCGATGCAATTAACTGTTGAAGAGTTCCGTCGACTTGCACAACCAGAGGCTGTATTGCCTAATGTTTCTCACGCTCGCGATCACAATCAAATGACAGATTTCGCATACAAAAACTGTCATTTGATTGCGATCGTGAGCGTGAGAAACGTAAGGCAATACGGCCTCAGGTTGACATATTGTGACCAGACTTACATATATACCAGATTTCACGTCAATCCAACCACTGAAAGTGGGCCAAAATTAACTTGCAAAGTTTGTTCAAAAAGCAAACAGTGCCTCTAGTGTAGCGTTTTCACAAAACATTCGTTTACTATTCGAAGACGTAAATCGAGCGTTCGATACGTAGCCGCCACATGTCCAGATAAAGACTTAAAATTTTTATTACAAACTTTTTGCTGACTATAATTTTGACTCTCTTTGCATTGTCATCCAACATACATAATGTACACCAAGATTTCACACTGAAAGTGGGTCACAATGAACTTGCAAGATTTGACCCAACAAACGAACAGGGTAAGTTGTAAAAGCTTGCATAAAAAGCCGAAGGCGGGACCGCAGGTGATTTTACAGCTAAAGCTTCAGTCGATTACTGGCATAATAAACAAGCAGAGCTCATAAACTTAGAACAAAGTAATCCTTCAGAGACTCTTTATAGGGCACCTAATTGCCTCGGAGCTCAATAGTAACAACACAGGGTTTGTAATGTTGCTATAAAGCTAAGTGAAACAGCCCCTTAGTGTTTAGAGTTCCGTATCTCAAAATTGGTGGCCTAGTATGGTTGACCCATCGCCTCTCAAGCAGAGGGTCGTGGTTCAAACCCGGCTCGCACCTCTGAGTTTCGAAATTCACGTGCGAGATTACATTTGAAATTTACCTCGAGCTTTGCGTGAAGGAAAAAATCGTGAGGAAACCTGCACAAACCTGCGAAGCAATTCAATGGTGTTGGTGAAGTTCCCAATCCGCACTGGCCCGCGTGGCGAACTATGGCCCAAGCCCTCTCATTCTGAGGGGAGGCCTGTGCCCTGCAGTGGGACGTATATAGGCTGGGATGATGAGATATCTCAAAATAACCTCCAATTTAGAAAAGTTGAAAAATCGGCATTGTCATTTCAAAGTTCAAACCCACTAATATACATGATCGCTCTGAAGCAATAAGGCTGCCTATTGCTTACCTCAGAAAGCCTCTGTGTACAGCGCCAACTAGCGGTTACAATTAACGGCGGACTTTGAAATATCAATCGGCTGGCTGTCATTACGAAGAGTAAGTAAGAAAACAAATAATTTCAATGAAATATCGATATTTTTACATATTATTATATTCCATTCGATCATGTAAATCTATTGATAGTGTCAATAATAACGTTGACCTTTTTTATTTCCCGTCTAAAATGGCACAATCAATTAATTTCAGGACACGGACTTTCGTGACTGTCTTCACGAGAAGATAATTATATTGCAGACGATTATTTATGTTATGACTGTAGTAGGTCATTAGTAATGCAGACTTTTTGTGTATTTTCAGTTAAAATGGCCAAATCAACTATAAAAACTAGATTCCGAGCACACTATAAGACAAAGAAAGAATCAGAAAAATAAAGATCATAGGTGTTTTTATTCAAATCGATATCTGGTCTTGTTGATCCTCGCTATCATCTGGGTGAAATAGGGTTTGGAGTTCCTCGAATTAATAGTCGCCAAATTAATAATTTATTTCGAGTCCCCTTTTCTCGAACCAATTGTAAGCAATGATTTTGTAAGTAGAGCATATAAAATGTATAATAGATCATTTTCTGAAGCAGAAATATTTAATATTTCTCTGCTTAGATTTAAGGTTTCTCTTTTAGGTTTATTTAATGGTTACCTTCATTTTATTACTTTAGTATATTATTCTTCGATTTCCTCTCTAGTTTTGTTTCGAATAATTTGTAGGTACAAATGTGGATAGGTACACAACCCTCTTTAATTTTTATGTATTATCTAACGGTGGCATCTTTATTGGTTAATGTTAGGTTGGGTATTGGGTATAGTTTGTCAGATCTAAGTTAAATTGTACCGTTTGTGCCCAAGTAAACATTTAAACATCGCTTTCCAACCACAAACAACAATAAAAGGAAAACATTAGTTTTGGCTCAATTCTCCAAGATGTAAAATAAACTAAATGTGAAGATCATAAATTCATAGAATTATACTATTGAAGCTCGTGTAATTCGCCAAACTTCAGTGACATCGACGCCATGCAAAACATCTTTCTTGTGGAAATTTATAGAATTTGTGATCACTGTTTTTGCCAATGTTCTTGTAGAAGGTTTCGTGACGCATATTTATTTATTTTTACTTAATAATGCACGAATACGTAAATTTTACTAGTACTTAAATAGTCCGCCAAAAAGTTCCTTGTTTGGCCACGGCGCGCGCTGCGATCGATTCCACCTCCTACTTTGCAATATACCTACCTGTGTTGTACTGCTTTGTGTGCAATAAAGAGTTATTGTATTGTATTGTACATGCGAAAGTTTGTAAGTCTGTTTGTTTATGTGGAATCGGTTTTAATGAATCATACCCGTAGCTAAAAACCACCGCAAGGAGACTTTCTTACACGTAAAACAAAACCGCATCGAAATCAGACCATCCGCTAGAGCTACGATGCCACAGACAGACAGACAGACACTGGCGTCAAACTTATGTATATACATGCGAAATTACAGCTTCCTAGCACTAATAATCTCTAACGTAAGCCGCGAACGGACGGACAGATATGGTGAAACTATAAGGGTTCCTTTTTTACCATTTTTACAGATTGCTAAAAACTCAATTAAGTTACCTTTAAAACAAAAGAAACTAAACTTGCATATATATTTTAAGAGCGTTTATACCTGCCGAGCTGGCAACGTTGCATTTTTGTTAGTTTTTCACGATTATTCCATAAAAACTGAATGAAAATTAAAAATGTGGTCAGTTAGAACTGTTCAATATATAAGTTAATGTGTCTACTCCAATAATTATTCGTGATAGACTTTTTTTATTCTTTAAACACACTTTTTAGTTTTTAAAGAAAACAGTTCTAACAGACCAAATTTTTAATTTTCATTATTTTTTTATGGAAAAATCGAGAAAACTAACAAAAATGCAACGTTGCCAGCTCAGCAGGTATAAACGCTCTTAAATCGCAAACAAGACTGCAACGTCAAACGGATCTCTCGATACTAACGTCATCTAGCAATATTTCGCCTATCAAGAAACTCTCATTCCCCAAACAAGGCTCACTCCGGTCCACGCGTAGTCGGTTTCCATGGGGGCTACTACGAAACTCGCAAATCGAAGTTCGTATCGCACCATCCCTTTCACTCGCGTATTCAATAACATAAGCGTCAGCGGGACGGCAACATACGAAGTTCGAGTATACTTAGGGCCAGGGCCGCTGAAACGTCCGGATATTACCATCTTATCTTACCTCACCTTATCTTTAATGAAGATGGATGCCCGCAGGTAATAAGCTCTTTGCATCAGGAAATTGATGTCTCTCACTCATTTCATTTCACCACGACAGAAATGATTACGATAGCGATGATGAAATGAATTTCGCAATGTCATTACGTTTGGAATGCTCTTGATGGCCTGTTTTGATGGTGGGTTTCAAGTGTTTTGTTTGTAGCCAACCATACAAAGGAGAGTTAAGGTCTCTACAAATTCCATCGTATCATACCACGACCGCAAAAGCAACGTGTCCGGCAAAAATATATTCTTTGTATTGAATAGTATGAGACTATGCCCACTAGCACGTTTCCTAACCAACCGTCGCCGTCGCGTGTGATGTATGCGCTTGACATTCCGTTCCTGGCGCGTTCCTATTACGGTCACGGCATGATACGGTGTATAGGGAGACCTTTAGAGTGTTGATCAGTGGCGGCGCGTCGTATATAACAACTTAATTCCCATCAATAGTTGCTTAATTTTTTTTATGATGTCATTGACAAGCAGAATGGCGAAGCTTGTGTACACTGAATTTGAGGCAGTGCATCCGAAGACATAACTAACTCATACATATAATATGTAGCTACAGCTCGCAATACACACGCCCGCGTGGGAACGACAGCTCCAGTCCTTTAATAGGGATGTTGACACCACCAATCAACTGACGTACTTTTTATGAGCTGTAAAACACAACTGTCCCATAGTTTCAATGGCAATAGCGACTTATGAAGTCGCTATTCGTTCGCCAACTTAATCAACTAACTATTTATTTGTTTCAAAGCAACAAAAAATCTAATTTTACAGTAAATCGAAAATTAATCTGGTTTTCAGAGCTAAAGTAAAGCGTTTTTTTACTGGAGTCGTGCCTTTGAATTATTTTTTAATGGCGTCAACATCCCTATTATGGAAGAGGCAGGCCCTATACTACAAAGTGCAAAATTCTCCGTCTATCCCACTAGTCCCATTGAGTAGTCCCATCATGGGACTACTGAGACGATTACGTGCCAGTAGTCCCATGGGACAAGTGGCACTAATATTTTTATCCCAAAAGTCCCATTACCGTTATCACAGTGTAGTTCCAAAAGTTGGACTACCGTTAACCGCCCTTCTTTACCATGGTACCATCAGATAGTACCACTGCACGGCCCCTGTTGTAAGTAGTAGTGCACATAATTGATTATGGAGCTCGAGTCATTTTGCGAATTTGGAACGTCAATTTGTTTATACGGACACGTTACTACTACATACAATAGGTCATTTACTTAAGTTTTTCACCCATATCTTGCCGTCCCGCTGAGCTGACGCTAATAATTTAATACAAGAGTGAGAGGGACGGTACGGTACGAACTTCGATTTTTGAATTTTGTAGTAGCCCCCTTGTGCACAGCGGTGGGACGTACATAAGCTGGAATGATGATGAAAGATGTAAGATAAACATTGAAATATATGGATTTTCGCAAAGATACGCCTGAATGAATATATGAAAACAAGATGTAGTGAAAAATCCTTCCCCATCGTATTTTCTCGGAAACTTTCAAATTAATCATACTACTCCAGTCACGGCCAGCCTTAGTACTTACCTACCCATCAAGACAGCTTAGGGGAAGGTCGCATCGAGAGATTGATAATTTAATATATTTATTTGATTTTATTTACCACTTTTTTTTCTCTTTATGATTTGATCGTGGGAGTTATAACACCTCAGTGTGATATATTTCAAACTCGTGATTTGATACTTGTTACTAATAAATAAAGGACTGTCACTTATTAATTCCGAATTTTCACGATTGGAATGGATAATTCACCAAATCTGTAAAAGCTTGTAAAATTGGTCGAAATGAATTGTCGTTAATAATAATAACAATAATAATATATTCATTTATTTCAGGCAACTTGGCCCATACAATAAATACCTTACAGACTAACATACATATTTATAATTAAAATTATTTAAGGGGGTTAAGGGGGTGGTAATCATTTTGTTGCTTGCAGGTCCGTGATTCATTTCACAGTCATTTTAACGTTAGAAAATGAGCTATTTGAGTTGGGGCGTGATCAAATTTGCAGATGTTTGTCAAAGCGCGGTCTAAAGTGTAACTTTGGACATAAACGTTTTAATGTGTGCGCAAACATTCACCGTAAACTGAACCGAATGTTTTTAATTCCACTTTTATGCTCTACATTACATAATACACTTTAATGCTCTTAGAAGTTAAGTACACAATTTAGATAGGTTAAAGGTTTTATGAATTAAATTCGGGTTTTATTATGCGTACGTCGATTTTAACAAATATCGAGCTTCCTCCGTTAAAATCTAGGTACGCGGAACAAAACCCGTATTTCATTCATAAAATTAATAATAACTGCAATACTTAGTCTAAAATATTGTGTTGTAAGTAGGTTACAGGTCCTGTAGCGTAGCGCCCTTTTAAGTCCATTTGCGTCGAGTTGTCTATTAAGGGTAGTAAATAAGGAATTACGACCGAGAGTCTATTCGAAGCCCAAAATTTAAAACTGAGGGCTTTAAAAGTTGAAAAACCTTCGACATCTTCATTTCAAAGTTTAATATTTAGTTTTCGACGGCGGATGGACGGACAAACATACAAACACATAAGCACACACACTTTCGCATTTTGAATATTAGTATGGTTTTAAATGTTCATTTTATTTTCTACCTTCTATGTGGGCTAAGTTAATGGAAGCAGTTATTGTTCCCAACCGAAGCTAAACCACTACCGTCTATAATTTGATGCCTGAAAACTTCACCTATTTGAGGCAAATGCACCATAAGTGAAAAACTTGATTTCAGGAAACTAAGGCGCTAACTCTGGGAGGCATGTTCAAGAAGTGTAGGTAAAAATGATGTACCATCAGCCAAATAAGTGGTCTATCAATTTTAAAACAAGATCCTATCAAATAAATATGTCGCTAAAGTCGAACTTTCAAGTTGACAGATACGTATATTGGCATTATTGTTTTATGACATGCAAACGATTATCAACTTTAGGGTGGTAGACCACATTTTTGGCTGATGGTACATGTTTCAAAACCAAACGAAATATTTTGATTTAAAAAAAATGCAATTTATATTTGTGACTGTAGGTCACCTGCAGGACTGCAGGACTTATGAAGCAGATTTCAAGGTAATCTAACCAATGATTGGAAGTGGATGAAAATGTTTCTCGACTTGCATGCGTGAATCATTACAGACGGACACAGACACAAGGACAGATGACGCTATATACAAGCTTATTATAAAATAAATGAGGAATATTTAAATGAAAAATGTGAATCTTAATTATTTTGGGATTTCGAACCTTTTATAGGAAATACTAGACTCTTATCATCGCAGCCGGTATTGTATACGCCCCTCTACAGGCCACAGGTCTCCTCTCAGAATGAAAGAGCTTGAGCCGAAGTTCATTCGGGGCCATGCGGTTTCGGGAACTTCACACACACCATTGAATCTCTTTACGGGTGTGTAGAGGTTTCCTTACGATATTTCTATTCACCGTCAAGGTAGTAAATTTAAAGTTAATTTACCATTGTATAGGCCCTTACGAGCCCATGTGTCACTGTGCACATATGTCATATAGAAGTTGACGAGTTTCAAAATGCCACCAAAGTCTTTCCATTTTGGTTTACAACTTTCATCACCACAGAAACGTTTAAACTGTTTCAATACACTAACATGATAAATAACCAACAAATATAGAAATACGCATTTCCTATTTCCATTAGAATTCCAATTTTCAATTCTAAACTTATTTAGTTCCATCCAACCTTTGGGTTTGAATGGCGTGAGGAGCACTTCTGAATGAAACTCTGTCTCGCTTTGCCTTCACTAATTACGCCTTATTAACTATTGCGGTGCTTTCGGGTTCAATTTTCTATATGATTCCTTGGAAACTGAAATTTCACAATTAGTTTCGTTTCGTAGTTAGAGCGTGAAAGCTCTCCAAAGAAACATTGAATGTTATTTGACAATTTTTTATTTGTTTACAAGCAATTTTCAAACTCTACATATAACTTTTTTTATTTTATTTTTTTATTTAACTGGATGGCAAACGAGCAAGTGGGTCTCCTGATGATAAGAGATGACCACCGCCCATAAACATCTGCAACACCCTGGTAATACCCCTGGGTATTGCAGATGCGTTGCCAACCTAGAGGCCTAAGATGGGATACCTCAAGTGCCAGTAATTTCACCGGCTGTCTTACTCTCCACGCCGAAACACAACAGTGCAAGCACTGCTGCTTCACGGCAGGATTAGCGAGCAAGATGGTGGTAGCAATCCGGGCGGACCTTGCACAAGGTCCTACCACCTGCAAACTAAGTGAAGGTTTGAAATTCAAGATTAAGGGAGCGCAAAGGGAAAGGTTTGACCTGTCGCCTCTCAAGCAGAGGGTCGTGGGTTCAAACCCCGGCTCGCACCTCTGAGTTTTTCGAAATTCATGTGCGGAATTACATTTGAAATTTACCACGAGCTTTGCGGTGAAGTAAAACATCGTGAGGAAACCTGCACAAACCTGCGAAGCGATTCAATGGTGCGTGTGAAGTTCCCAATCCGCACTGGGCCCGCGTGGGAACTTGGGCCCAAGCCCTCTTGTTCTGAGAGGAGGCCTGTGCCCAGCAGTGGGACGCATATAGGCTGGGACGAAAAGGGAAAGACATACCTAAATAGGTTACTTGCATGTGACGTCAAATGCAAGTTAGCACCATATTATAGAAAACAGCGTTTTAGAAAGAAACAGATATATTGACTATTCAAAAAATCGCTACAAATTAAATTTTAGACCGAATTATATTTTGTTTCGCTAAACATCGGCTGTTTTTTTTTTATAATTATAGGATCTGACAAATAACCGTATTAAGCGCAAAACTCGTGCAGTTCGGCCAACGTATGAAGTTAGTACTGGCTCTTACTCACGGCTTCGCTCACGTGCATCACTGAATCTGACTGTTTTATTAAAAAATCCAAAATGTCACTAAATTCCCATGAGATTTCCCAGAAATTACATTGGAATCTTCATTCATGAATACGAATGAGGTACTTATGTGGAATACTTGTACCAAATTTCATGTCACCAAAAGTTAGCAGTTGATGAAACAACTGGAGGTGTATGAGGGAGGCCTATGTCCAACAGTGGACGCAAGTTAGCGGTTGAGATTTCGAAATTTTACATGTATGCATCCCATGGGAATTTCGGGGGGAGAAAACACTCTAAAAAAGTAGCCAACGTTTTA
The DNA here is from genome assembly GCF_025370935.1 of Choristoneura fumiferana. Taxonomy (NCBI): domain Eukaryota; kingdom Metazoa; phylum Arthropoda; class Insecta; order Lepidoptera; family Tortricidae; genus Choristoneura; species Choristoneura fumiferana. Next base: position 16,771,541 of record NC_133477.1, on the reverse strand, counting down.
TTTTCGAACTCTACAAGGTGTTAATTAAATAACTCAGATACCCCAAAAATATTTTTTAATTTTATGTTAGTTGATTAAATTTATTTTTGAATAAGTACCTTCATTATTTCAAAAGATATTCGTGTGTTTTGCTAAGTCAGTAATTCTACTTCATTCCTAACTCTACACTCATAATTTTTATTTGTCAGTTGCGCTTTGACGTTTTTAGAAGAAAATCACACATTGACAGCAAAACGGCCAGTATTAAATAATCTAAATAGTATGCAACCTCGCTAAAATATTTGATTGGCGCCTGTTGGTTAAAAACGAAAGACAATAGGTACCGACACTGGATCTAGCATGATCAAACTCTAAGAAAATAACGAACACAGCCTAAACTTTATTTCATACAAATTCCTAACTCCTTCGAGGAAGTATATTAAGTTTGACAACTCTAGTCAAGGGAAGCTTACACTTAACTCGTATTAACTTGGGGCGGGCACGCTCCGAAGTAATCCTGCTTGGATCTACCTCGTAGCTGGCTACTACTGCGCAAAGAAATCAAAATTACCAGTAATAATATAGTATTGATTCTAAGCTGTGGCCTAGTGGTTTGACGTATGGCGTCTCAAGTAGAGGATCATGGGTTCAGATCCAGGCTCGCACCTCTGATTTACATTTGAAATTTAGCACTAGCTTTACGGTGAAGAAAAACATCGAAAGGAAACCTGCAAACATCTGCACTGGGCCCGCGTGGGAACTACGGCCCTCCTCATTCTGAGAGGAGGCCTGTGCCCAGCAGTGGGACGTTTATAGGCTGGGACTTTGATGGTGATGATATAGATTCCATATACCACAATACAATACAATACAATGACGCTTTATTGACCCCAACAAGTAACAGCATATTTTTAACAGACTTCAAAAAAGGAATATCTCAATTCGAGTGTATGTTTTTTTTTTGTACGTTTGTTATGCGATTCCGCCAATTGTGGGCCGAATTTCCAAATTATTTTTTAGTTCTAAAGGACATACTTTCGAGGTAGTTCTTTTGACACCAAGTCAGGATCTGATGATGGGATCTTAGAGAAATCGAGGGCAACCCTCGAACTTATAAAGCACACCTATAGCGATTTTGGCATTTTAAACATCAAATCAAGTATTTACATTCAGAAAGTATCATTTGGTGAACTGGACCCTGATAAAGAAGACCGTAGGTATACCGGTACTCTGTTATAAAATGATATAACTATGCTGTGTTTGACCTTAATGGAATCGTTATGAGATACATTTTGGAAACAAATCACTAAAAACTATGAAAAAAAATATTTTCATAGTTTTTGATTTTTTTCATAGTTTTTGAAGTATTTTTTTTTTATTATTTCGATTGTTTATTTTTTTATGACCGTCTACTTTAGACTTAACCTAACATATATACCGGGCAATTTGTCTTCCTGTACTTCCCCGCACATATCTGGACTCGACATTGTGAGCACGTCTTGAATATTACACATGACCAAGCCACCAAGGTCTCTCGCTAGTCCATTCATTACACAAATTGAAGGGCATTTCAGCTCTTCGTAAACTGGTAGCTCGATATCAAGACGCATATTGAATTGGTCGTTTTGTTTGGAATAGTGACGTGTTTTCGAATATTGAATGACAGTGGCTGACAGTAGGTATTATTCAGCTTATATTAATCACATGTAGATATGCTGCATAAAGGTTTTTTTTAACATATGAAGCTGATGATCTATCTTCTATATATAAATAAAAATAAGCGCAAAACTCAGGAACGGCTGGACCGATTTCGCTAATTCTTTTTTTGTTACGTTTGTTATTAGCAGGAGAAGGTTTTTATGAAACAAAATTACAACGAACGGGGGCGAAGCCGCGGGCAACAGCTAGTGATAAATAAAATACATAAATATAAGAGACGTAGGTACTCATTATGCAACACAAATATTAATCGTTTCTAACAGAAAATCAATAAAATAGCAACACGATACAATTGAACATTACATTGTGCATGATATAATGTTTTTTCGTATATAGAAGTTTAATCTATGGAATTATTGATTAATGAAAATCTTTATTATCTCAGCTGAAAAATAATAATTTTAATTTCGCTCACCACGCGAAAAAAGTTAGGGGCTAAAACTACTACTATGATATAATATAACTTATTAAAATAACTAAGTCTTTATAAATCAGAACAATTTAACACTGACAATGCTCCATAGTTGTCCGTATTCGGGACACTTAACAGAAGAACTGTTAGTCTCAACGCACAAGCACGTGCACCGTACAAATAGAAGTTCACAACGATGTTTGTAGCGCTTTATACCCAACAATAAAGGGCCAACACTGTGTTTACAGTTGTTACACAAACTATTTTGTGACTGTCTCCAACTTTACACACACACAACAAATAACTTTTCTACCTAAATGGGTCACTGATATAGGAAAATAAAAACTTTAAAAGATAAACATTGCGTTAAGTTACGATGTTGATTTTAGAGTATTAAAAAATATCTTGTCAAATTTGTCTTATATAATATAAGTAAATGCTGCATCGTATGTGTAGATACATTCGATATCTCAATATGTCAATAAAGTTATTTCGGTGATTAAATCAAATCATTTTACTGACTCACACGAACAGAAAAAGTTCCAGAACTGAAACAACCCTGCTTAATTTTAATTCAAACATCTATCATGTAACTACCGCAATTCGGACCAACATGCCACGTCACTATTCGAAGCGGAACCTTATTGTAAATGTGAACGCGTGGGTACGAAACGCCCCAAAATTGCCAATGCGTAGATAACATACGCAGGCATTCTGAGGGTTGTGATGGGACCAATTTGGGTTTAGTGCCGGGCTTTGATATTTGTCTTGAGGGAAAGGAATAATGCAAAGGGGAATACCATAATACTTTGTGTTTGGTGAATTGAGGAGGGTTCGGAGTGGTCGGAATAGCCGCATGAATTGCATGTTTTTGTCCTTTAGTACAGTCAACATCATAAATAAGTGATCATGTCGCTTTCAGTCGTTACACAATTTCGTATGGCTTTTCAAACATGACGTTAAAGTGACAAGGTACAAAAGTGATCACTTATTTATGACGTTGACTGTACTTCCCAGCTATTCTGAGAAGAGACCTGTGTTCAGCAGTGGGACGTAGGGCTGGGATAATGATGAGAATGAGTACTTCTATAACTGAAGCCGTGGTGGCCGAGTGGTTTGAGGATCATGGGTCAAACCCCGGCTCGTACCTCTGAGTTTTTCGAAATTCATGTGCGGAATTACATTTGAAATTTACCACGAGCTTTACGGTGAAGGAAAACATCGTGAGGAAACTTGCACAAACCTGCGAAGCAATTCAATGGTGTGTGTGAAGTTCCCAATCCGCACTGGGCCCGCGTGGGAACTACTGCCCAAGCCCTCTCATTCTGAGGGGAGGCCTGTGCCCTGCAGTGGGACGTAAATAGGCTGGGACCCGTGACTGCTACATACATATAAAGTTTTTACCTATACCTAAGAATTTTCCAAAATGTCATGAACATAATACTCATATAATACAGTCTTCTGGGTACTGATACTAAAAGAGCTTACGAGACAGGCTTTGTCTTATGTGGTGGTCATTGGCAAGCTACTATAAATGTAAAAATGTATGATAAATAAACGTTTTTATTAAAAATAAAATTGCAAGAATAAAACAAAAAGGAAATTAGATTATGTTTTGCTTTTAATTTTTCAAGCTTTCGTTTAGTTACTATTTAATAATATACAACGTAGCACGGATGATAATACAATAGAAATATTCTTGAAAAAAACTGTACAAAACTTATTGCTAAAAGTGATCAGAACGATCGCGAAGCCGCGGCTACAAACTATTAGTAGCAAATAGAGTCAAAGCAAACTTTAATTCTACCTAATCCTTCCAAATTGGATTATGACCTTTGCCAAAATGGCGCCCGGTCCATCCCTTGCCGGCCCAAAACAGGTTTTAGGAAAACATGTTTACCGGTTTTCAAACTTGATAGTATTCATTAGTAAATGACAAATTGGTGTTAGTCAACTTCCAGTCTTTTAAACAACCATTAGGTGAGATAGAAATCAATCGAATAAAAAACCGGCCAAGAGCGTGTCGCACACGCCCGAAATAGGGTTCCGTAGCCATTACGAAACAATTAAGTAATATTTTTCTAAGTATTTCGTATTTTATTGACTCTTAAACTAATAACTCTTAAGCAAACTTAGCCGTTATAGTTTCCTTGAAAGTTTGATATACTTACTACCATCCTAAATTTTTTCAAAATTTTCCACCGACCGGTTTAGATTTTAGAGGGGGGGGACGCTCGATTTTAATGAATATTTGCACTTTAAAGTTGAATATTTCGCAAACAAATCACTGAATCGAAAAACCCCTAATGGTTTTAAAAGACCTATCCAACGATACCACACACTATAGGGTTGGATGAGAAAAAAAAAATCACCCCACTTTACGTCTATGGGAGTACCCCAAAATAAATCTTTTTTTTTATTGTCCATTTTTAGCATAGTTTACATATATATCCGTGCAAAATTACAGATTTCTAGCATTGATAGTCTCTGAGCAAAGCCGCGGACGGACAGACAGACAGACATGGCGAAACTATAAGGGTTCCGTTTTTGCCATTTTGGCTCCGGAACCCTAAAAAAGAGCTACGAGTATAATATTAAGGCTGCGTTGCGAGGAATATTTTTCATAGAATATGGAAATATACATGATATGGTATGGAATGTGTTGGTGTGCAATAAAGAGTTATTGTATTGTATTGTAATAATAGAAACGCTTCATTTACCTATCCTCGCACACCACATCTGTAGTGGAAACAGCTAAGCGGAGCACACCCTCGCAAATCTCTGGTGGAAACAGAGCCTAAACCTGTGACTTGCAGCAAGTGGTTTGAACGAGTATGAAAGAATAGCTCTGTGCAGTCGAGTTCATAAACTTGTGAGCAAAAATTTGATCAAAAATATCTGAACACGCCTCTACGCCGTTAACAATAGAGTCCAGGTATTTTTGATTAAATTTTTGCTTACAAGTTAATGAACTCGACTGTACCTAAATGTTTCTCAGGATTGTTTAATAGGGATGACGACTGGGTTACAAATATATCATTCTATTTAGTCCGACAGTTAGGTTATGGAAAAATATGGGACACGTATTTTTTTGGTTTATCAAATTATTAAAAATCAACAAGGTATAGACCATCAAACTTCCGGAGTGGGGGCTCGTGACGTCACTATTAGGTAAAAGTCGTACCATATAGTGACTTCACTCGAAACTTCTAAGCACTGTATCCTCGTCATTTTTTGTTTGTCAAACAAAACAGTTTCTTTTAGTCGTCTAGCCTATTGAAATAGACAAATGATCAGTGCTACAAAAGTTTGTACCCGTAAACCGGGGGTTAAATATTTAGTCCTTTATACAGAGTCCATTTACTCTGAACTATCGAGAACAAAAATCCGCACCTTCTTAAAAAACTTTACTAATCCAATAGGACGCAACTTCTTCAATGAATAGAGCCATAATATAATGGATAGTTACATCATGAGTGGCATTAGAAAATCTATATGGCTCGTAGTTTTGTGTCCCAGTAACACGAACCACCGGATCCAATAGCCGGGAGCAAACAGGTCACGTGTGATTGACATAAATACTGTTTTTACACCCACGGTTCACTCTTGACACAGCCGCGTCTTAGATTATCCGTGATATACCATAGCTCTATTATAGTATTAAGTACCTACGCCATATATATCACACTGCTGTGCACAGACCTCCTCTTAGAATGTAAGGGCTTGGGCTGTAGTTCCCAGAAAAATTATTATGTAAGTTCCATAAAAATAAAAATGTTAGCATTGGAGTAATTTGGGGTAAACGTACGCAGTATACCTTTTTTACAAGCTTTTATTTAGTTTCACCTGTCCCGTTGTCTGTCTGTCTGTCTGTCTGTCTGTGGTCAAATCTTGCAAGTTAAATTCGACCAACTTCCAGTAGTCAGATTGACTTAAAATTTGGCATACTTATGTAAATTGCGTGACAATACAATAATCTGGTAGTGACATCCTGGTAGTCCAGCCAGGATCGTCTCCGCAGGACGGAACTCTTCAAAGGTTAATGGCATCGACTTGAAATTTGGTACGCAAATGTAGTTTGGGCGACAATGCAAGTAAAGTGGACAAAAATACAGTCAGCAAAAAAAGCTTGTATTAAAAATGTTTTTTTTTTACCAAAATCTTATTTAGTCTTTGTACTTGCACTGTTCTAACTAGGTACAGTCGAACCAATTGATTCCTGACCCACCGTCGAACGTTCTCACAGTAAGTATCACAATGAATTCCCTTCTCAATAGCAGTGAGATGTCACTGTGTCGTTTTCTACGAAAAGGCTCCACAGTGGGTTACGATTCAGTCCGTTCGATAGTACATACCCATACCTACTGATGTGCCAAAGGAAACTTTCCAAAATTGCGGAGTTTTGCACTAGGAAAATTTCGGAAAGTTCTTACAGTTTTGTACGAGGATTGAAGCTTTCCGTAGCTTAAATTTAAATTTTCTATACATGTTGGGAAAATTTGTCATAGAAATTTCCGAGAACTTTTCCAAATTTTTGGAAACTTTCCGCAAGTTGCACATCTTTACTCGTGTAATTTCAAGCCGATTCGACCACGAAAAGAGTATGAAATTTGATTTGCAGATTTACCTATACAATTCAAATATTACAAGTTTTATAAAAGCTTGTATTAGATTAGTTTTCGCTTTTACTTCACAATAATTTTAAGAAGAATTGATCACGTGTCTCATAAGATTACAACTACCTAATCCGTATTTATGAATTCGCAAAGTTCCAATTCCTTTTAACTTCTAGCGCTTGAAATGTCGCAGAAGCCTGAGTTTTTCCTTTGAAATGAAACGACACTTTAGAACAAAATAAAATAAAAGAATAACTCTTCACCGCGGGGGTTTAGAGCAGTTGAAAGTTTAAAACGGTTATGAAGTTTTGACATTCTGTGATATGAACAACATTTACAATCCTTTATCTTTTATGACGTGGGCTGCTAGGGGATGGTATTTCTTTTCGTCATCTGTTCTTCCGGATAAGTACATACAATAGGAATATGCATGGAACAATTTTCTCTTAAACTATTTAACGTGATAGTAAACTGGTAAATAAAACAAATGACGTAAATCGTTGTGTTTGTTGAATAATAATATAAAATGTTTTTCTCGACATGTTTCGGGCTAATTCGTAGCCCTTCGTCTTCGGAGCAACGCGACTCAGCGGCTGCTGCAACACGCGCACTGCGCGCCGCCGCTCTGCTCGCGCGACTACCCGACGAAACTGACACCGGCATACCGAAAATGAAGACGGCACCGTTGCTCCAAAGACGAAGGGCTACGGATTATCCCGAAACATGACGAGCTAAACTCGATTTAAGACGTGAGTACTCACGGTAGTTTCATGTTCAAAATAAAGTTTTTATTACATATCTATCTAGAATCTAGAAAAGTTAAATTTGGCATGGACTTTCTATGTATCTTTCTATCTATATGTCTTTTATATTAGCATATGACGTCATAGTACATTGGCAATTGGCAATTTAAAACATCCACATCTTCGTTGTTTGTAAAGATATTCAAATATTTTTTTCACAACTCGTTTGGTCAAACAAAATTCATTCATAGTCAAAATACCACGCACAGGACTTATCACGCTAACACACACGAGTAATATTTAACCTCGGAGGTAAATATTACTCGTGTGTGTTAGCGTGATAAGTCCTGTGCGTGGTATTTTGACTATGAGTGAAAAATCACGAAAACTTAAGACATTACAAAATTCCCTGGACCTGGGTTCGATTCCCAGTGCTGGTCTTATTTTTCTGCTTTTTCTGTGCATCTATATTTCAGTTTGTATTTTCAATTACAAAATTCATTCGTTTCATTCTGACGAACGACTTTTTTTCTGAAACTGTATAGGGTATATTTCAGGACCATCCTGAAATAAGTAAGGAAGTTAAAAAAAATGATCAGCCTTATAGGTAAAGGAATCACTTGGAAAATATTTTCGGTGAAAAATTAGAGAACCAAAATATAAATCAGTCATTCAGGATTACACGTAGGTGCTGCAAAATTGTGCTTATTCGAAGAATGTAGCCCAATCACTCCTGGCACGCAATACGCTACAGCCGCCACGGAGGCGTGAACATGACGCGGCGATATGCGTTCGTGTTTCACGGCTCAACGGGCATATAACATATACATATCCATAGGCAGTACAAAAAGTCATGTTGTGTTTTCCATAGAATATAAGACTGGCCGCGTTTCAACCAAAGATGTGCGAGGATGTATTACGAGGAATGTGCACAGCACGGTGTTCCCTCCTTTCGCAGACAGAAATTTCATAGAATTTTGTTTCGCAGAAAATGTTTCATATAATATTTGGTCCTTGTATTTTTACTTCGAATATTATTGTTTCAACGAATACTTACTTGAATTAAACATATTTAATAGAAAAACTATTCAATGAATCTTATAACCTCACTTTATTGTTTATCAAATTTTAGAATTATTTTTTAACAAATATTGTTTGTTCGATAAAATATATCAGAATAGGTTAGAAAGCGCTACCAAAAAAGTTGGTTAGGTTAGGTTAGGTTAGAACAGTGACCTCGTCAGAAACGACTCGCTACTAGAAAAGTAGGTTAGGTTAGAACTGCGACCACATCAGAAAACGAATTGCATGTTTTTCTTGGTAATAAGTTTTATAATAACTTAATAATATGAGAATAATGAATATTTAATTTGTTATTCTTTGATATGAATATCTACACAACAATTTATATTTGTACAAAAATCAATGATTTAAATTTCTTCAAAGTAAGTGTTCTGCGTATTGATTATTCTATGAAACAATAATATGATAAAAATGTCTGTTAAACGAAATTCTATTAAAATGTTGTCTGTAAAACAACGTACAACCGCACAGCACATCTCTGGTGGAAACAGAACTACTAGGTAAATGAAGTGTTTCATGGTTCATGAAAAACAGATTCCTCGCAGCACACCCTCGCACGGCCTTATGGCGGGTGGTACTAGCCACCAATATCTGACACTACATAGCGTGCATAAATATCTGATACAACTCTATTTCTAGGACCAGTAGGACGTATCAGATATTATTGCACACTCCTCTAGGTGGCTGTACCTATCCTATCAAATTATACAAAATTTAAAAATATAGGTAATAGTTGTTGTAGGTATAGTTTATACAGGCCTCCCACTACGTGGTTTGAAGACATCACGAGAGTTGCAAGAGATTCATTGTAGCGTTCTAACGGGAGCCCTTTGTTCAACCATAGACGTCTTCTGGCTGAAGATAATGATGGGTATTTTGTTTTATTTGAAAAATAAGATGAGTTTCACCTCGCCTGCCAATGACAAACACATTTAGGGGCTGTTTCACATCTCATTGATTAATTTTATTTGCCGGATAAATGTGGTGCCGTCTCCATCTATTCGAACAAAACAAACAGAGGCGGCATCACATTAAATTTAATGAATGGATGGTGAAACAGGGGGGTATTATCGAAATTGAGTATAATATTTTATTGAAAGAAAGAAAGAAATGATAAATTTATTTCTTAATTCTAGCAGAGATTACATAATAATTACTAAGTATGTAACGGATTTAACACACGCTTGAAAGCCATTTATTTACCTGCTAATCGGCTCACCGCCGGCGGTGTTAATAGCATTCACAGAGTACATTTCGGAGGACAACTTCTAAAGTCTATAGGATCAACGATAGGGGTGGCGATAGAGAAGAGACTGACGGTGCCGAGACTCTTATTTTCATGATATTTTTTTGGGTCGGCCAATCAGAGAGCAGCAATCACCATAGTTTGGCAATTTATTATTTATGTTTCTAACGGTGTAAAGTTATCGTCAAAAAATTTAATACTTAACATATTTGACGGATATTGCACTAAAGTTGTAGTAATAGGTTGTCATAGGACTCTTCATTCGCCGAGTCGAGATAGAATCAACGGTGTAAAGTGAATAGCCTAAAATTAGCTACCTATTGTAATTAGACCAAACTCATCATCCTTCATCATCCCAGCCTATAAACGTCCCACTGTGGGCACAGGCCTCCTCTCAGAACAAGAGGGCTTGGGCCATAGTTCCACGCGGGCCCAGTGCGGATTGGAACTTCGCACACACCATTGAATTGCTTCGCAGGTTTGTGCAGGTTTCCTTACGATGTTTTTCCTTCAACCGCAAAGCTCGTGGTAAATTTCAAATGTAATTCCGCACTGAATTTCGAAAACTCAGAGGTTGCGAGCCGGGTTTGAATCCACGACCCAGCTTGAGAGGCGATAGGTCAAACCACTATGCCACCACGGCTTAGACCAAACTAAGACGTATATTATAATAATAGTAAAATAATAATACCATCTCATAAGTCGCAAAGAACATAAAATTTGTACGACTATTTATAAAAGTTTCGAGAAAGTAATCTACAACAGTACTGACAACAAAAGGAAAACATTATTTTTTGTGTATTTGTCAGGATTCTGTAAACTTAGAAGTTAAGCGCAGAAGACACAGAATAAGTGACAGTAAAATCTAGGAGTAGCCGGTATATGTACCGCGTAGTCACACCACCAGATCTATCGGTTCCTTCCTATAGCGTGAAAATACCGCGTCGCACCGCGTTACCCGCTTCGCCGCACATAAAATACATAATATATAAGCACCACGAAATCCATTGACATAATTGAATTTTCTTTTTCGCAGGCTCTATAGTAAAGCTGACAGTTGTTGAACAATAGCGGGCACGTTCGTAATGGACATTGTTTTCAATTTCATGTTGTGTGATGTAGTGATTATTGTGACACTGTTACGTGGATTGCTTGTATGTCTGTTTTTCACCGGATGATATTGCATGCATTGTTAAGTGTACACCGAAATTACCATGATGAAGCATCCCTTACTATAGGGATGGATGGGAAAAAAAAACACCCCCACTTTACGTCTACGGGAGGAACCCTAAAACATTTTTTTTTTAATTTTGAATTGTACCATTTTGTCGGCATAGATTACATAAAAGGAGCTTTTTAAGACCCCACGAAATCCAGATCTTCTAATTTTAATATTATATTTGTCGATTTGCGTTTTTAGTAAGCGCTGCTGTTCAGAACGTTTTTATTCCTATGCATAACACGCGTTTCTCAAGCACGCTGTTTTGAACGCACAATGTGTACCAGCTTTTAGGAGCATACATCATCCTTGCCGTCGTCACGACCTCGTCGTTTCGTCTCTTTCTTGCACAGTTAGTTGGAATAGAATGCATATAACGTCTATGATGTACTACCCCCGCATGTGATTACCGACAACTCTAAACACTTGAGTAATTTGTTTAGGTCCCTTTTGTGTCCAAGAATAGATGAATGATTCAAGGATTTCAAGGGCAGAGCTTTCTAGTGAAAACGGTTTCTTGTGTCAAAATACTTAGCTCAAGTATTTTCTTTGTGAACGTTAATAGTAGTTTATGTGAATTGTGACTGTTAGGTACATACCCAATGAAAAGCATTTAAATAGGAGTGTGCGTAAACATGACACAAGTTTTTTTATATTGCGTTACCTAATTGTGTAAATCAGAGATAAACTAGACGCCCCAACTCTCATATCGTTGGTAACGTATAAGCAACGTACCTACGAGATTTTTTTAATTGTTTGTAATTGATATTTCACTTAACTTTATCCGAATATTTTTAACAATAGTAGATTGTACAACAAGAGCATAAAACGAGCCATTTTACCCAAGACGTTCATATAGCCACCCGAGCCGGTACCGGGAAAATGGGTTTAATGCTCGAGTTTTACATTCTGCTTTTCACTTCGATTGCGAGGAAATGAATTAGCAACACTGGAAACAATTATATTGTTCACTTACCATGTATCTACCTTTTATTTTTCATGAATTACTATATAATTAGATATTTTTTTAGTTTTATTAATTTATTTTGATTGAGATTGGTTTCTGGAGTCTTTTTGTGTTTTTTATTTCAACACCAAATTTTGTTACTTTTACGGTCATCTCGTAAAATCCATACTCGCTAGTGTCGCTGCTTAAGTGACTAAATAAGAAAAAAACAAGCTGAGATATGTGGTGCATAGGAGAAATTCGTGTCTACTCCTGTCCTGTGGTGGTGTAGCGGTATAGCACGCAGCACGGAATGCTGAGGACCTGGGTTCGATTCCCAGCGCTGGTCTCTTTTTCTGGTTTTTCTGTGCATCTATATTTCAGTTTGTATTAAAAAATATGAAGAAACTTTTTGGTTTGTGGCTGTTGACACCTGATTACCTTGGTCTTAGACGAAGATTTTACTTTATGCACTAGACATAAAAAGTCATTTTATGTCGCCAAGATCCAGCATAAACACGAACTTTAAGAGCATGAGAAGTGAATACTCTTTTGTTTGCGTTAAATAGCATGAACTGAGATTGAAATACTAATTTTGTATCACGATTTAATTTTCACTCCGCATGCAAAAAAACTTCGTTTATGATAATGATGATGGATGAGTTGTGGGCCAAAGTAACCACCGACTGGACGCCCACCAACTCGTAAAGGCGACCTGGCAGACCTAGACGGCGATGGCGGGATGAACTGGACTTTGATGGACTGGCCCTTGTATGCAGCGGACACAGAGCAGTGGAAGTATCGGGGGAGGCCTTTGCTCAGCAGTGGGACAGACAGAATAGACTAATAATAATAATAATGTTAATGCTGTTCCTGGTTTTAGAATCTATCAGACCCATGTCTTCACGCGGTTAAAAGGCGACTAAAGCCGCATTCACATCGGTCGTGTTGTGTTGTGATTGTGATGGTCTCTGTCTCTTTCTCTCTTTCTCTATCTCTCGATCTCTATATCTATATGTATATAGCTTTGATGCGACACAACACAAGCCGTCACAATACACTGCATCAGATAAAATGCGAACGCAACCATATAAAATGTAGTAGTTAGGTACATTACAGGTTAAAGCTAACAAAATAAACAAGGCCTAGCGAGCTTTTAAGCAAAATGACTTTAAATTTCCTTCGAGATTTTTTCCGAGCATCCGTTCGACATCATCGCAAATAATACTAGTTTTGACGAGCATTTACTACAGCGTTCCCTAAATTGATGGTGTAAATTCTCGTAGCAATGTTTGGCAATATGATCGGCTCTGTTCGTTGTTTAGTTCGACAAATTTAAAAACCAGCCAAGTGCCAGTCGGACTCACGCACTACGGGTTCCGTTCATTAGACATTAGCAAAAAACGGCATAAAAATCACGTTTGTTGTATGGGAGCCCCCTTAAATGTTTATTTTATTTTTTTTAGTATTTGTTGTTATAGCGGCCACAGTTATACATAATCTTTGAAAATTTCAAGTGTCTAACTATCACGATTCATGACAGGACAGACGGACGGACAGCGAAGTCTTAGTAATAGGGTTTCCCGTTTTTACCCTTTGGGTATGGAACCCTAAAAAGCAATTTTCGATGTTTTGTTACAAGTGAATGCTCAAGTCTATAAGGACCTTTACAAGAAGAAAATACAAAATAACTTACCTCTCCCAGCTAAGTCGCCTTGGAGCATCCATTGCCACATCCTCCGGCGCCCCTCGCCCTCCATGGGCCAGGAGTCGCGCCAGCCGCGAGCTGCCTGTACTGGACACCGAACCGCGAGGAGTTGGAACCCTGTAAAAAATACTGAGTTAAATGATGGACGACAATCTATTATCATCATCATCATCAACTCATCATCATTATATCAGCTGTGGGAGTCCACTGTTTGACATAGTAGGTATCTCCCATCTTTTGCCGACGATCTTTAGTTTCGTATTATTGATGTTTTTTTTTCCTGTATCCAAGATGTAAACTTAATTTTTTGCTTCCGTATCCGAAGGGTGACAATCGGAACCCTAATGTCGCTAAACTGTCTGTCCATCTTTCTCAGAGTCTGTCACAGAATCGCAGCTTAAGAATCGTAATCGATAGACAGCTGAAATTTTTACATAATGTGTATTGTACTGACGACTTCTTACATAAAGCTACTGTATTTTGTCCCGTAACAAAAGCGCGTAATATCTTTAATATGTTTATTTCTCTCCAGCCAGTTGAAACTGGTTGAAGGCAGAATTCGGTCTGGGTGAAACTGGTGTAAACCGGTTTTGCATCTGTAAATATCTCCATACGTCAGAGGGTGGTGATTAATTGAGGGTGGTGAGGTTACTTCCGTCTCGTCGTCAGGATGCCTTCATATTCAATAAGAACTTCTTTTGGATCACAGTTGTTTTATTTGACCAGCCGATAATAATTAAATTACAAAACCAATCAGAGTATGTACAGACCTAATCGACAGACGAACAGAATCATTAGCCAGGTGCTGTCGTCTCCACAGTCCGATGTAGAATGACGCTGACGATGACGAAAAATACAAGATGTTAATTAATTCCACGAAGCCATAAGGTTTGAAGTTAAAAATTATTAAATTATTCTTTAATCTTTGGATTATAGAACTGCGGTGTCGATCGCACGTTTATTTTCTGAAATTTATTCATTGCTCTTGATATGTCGTTTATTTTTAATTAACTGTTTGTTGGTGATAAAATGGAATAAACAAAGTTTAAATTAAAACAAACTATCAGCTTATAGACTGAATCAAAAGACTCGTGAATCGCTATCATCCCAGCCTATATACGTCCCACTGCTGGGCCCAGGCCTCCTCTCAGAACAAGAGGGCTTACGGGCCATAGTTCCTACGCGGGCCCAGTGCAGATTGGGAACTTCGCACGCACCATTGAATCGCTTCACATGTTTGTGCAGGTTTCCTCACGATGTTTTCCTTCACCGCAAAGCTCGTGGTAAATTTCAAATTTAATTCCGCACATGAATTTCGAAAACATCGTGAGGAAACCAGCTACAGCACGTTGAAATTATTCGACGACCGGGTAGGATAGTGGTTAGAAAATTTGACTACGAAGTTTAAGATAAGAAGTAGATTCTCGGTCCGGTTGCAAAAATACGTATAAATGTTTGTACTTGAGTCTTGCATCTTCAATTATAATATATATGCTAACCTTTAACTTTTTTTTATTCGACTCGATGGCAAATGAGCAAGTGGGTCTCCTGATGGTAAGAGATCACCACCGCCCATAAACATCTGCAATACCAGGGGTGCCAGTAATTTCACCGGCTGTCTTACTCTCCACGCCGAAACACAACAGTGCAAGCACTGCTGCTTCCCGGCAGGATTAGCGAGCAAGATGGTGGTAGCAATCCGGGCGGACCTTGCACAAGGTCCTACCATCTGCAACTGTGATGTGACTCGCGTAAAGCATTAAACCTAGCAGCGGAATATAAAATTACGGGAATTTACTAAATTACCATATTATTATATAGAAATTCACGAAACTTACATTTTAATATACGCGTACCAAAAAACACCTGAGCTAAATTTCATGTCTTCAGCCTGAACAGTTAAGTATTCCAGATCTTATATGCTTTCTTCCGAATCCCGTGGATATATAGGAAAATTTTACACCCAAGATCACTGGATTTTTGGAACAACTATTTATCAGATTTGATCCAAGTCCATTTAGAAGTATTAGCGTGAAAAAGTAAAACACGCACACTAACGCATGCACACACTTGCTTGACTTAAAACGAAAAGTACTTCTCAAGTGAATGTAACTTTAACATACCTAAGTAAATAAGGTTTACGCGGTAACTTATCCATCTTATAAAATAATATTTCAATTTTATATCGCGGTATTTTTCAATTTGAAATATCACGCCATTTTTCAATTTCATATCATAATATTACAACCGTTTCAACAATTCCATCGAACTTATGAACCGTTTACCTGTCGGATGGCATTGACAAATAGGGTGTGATTTCTGTACGACAACATGGGCACAGTATTAAACCAGTATGTGATCTACAAATGATTCCGAGAAATCTAACGTACTGTTAGGTACAGTCACCAGCACCAATATCTGACACAACAAGCATGCATAAATATCTGATACGACTCTATTTCTAGGGCCAGAAGGACGTGTCAGATATTTTTGCACGCTCCGCTGTGGCAGATATTAATGCTGGTGACTGTACATGGGTGTAGGTAGGAGGTCAAAACTGGCCAAAGTTGTTCTTGTGTAAATAATAAATGGTTTATCTTTAATCGTGCGTCAATATTAATATCAACCGACCTTGTGCCCCTTAAAACGTTCAGCTTAATATCTACAAGTACTTAGTGTGTGTATTCGATTTCGACGAGATTCGCCGTTAAATTAGTTTTTCTCTTGCGGCAGAATCTGCTAAACTCGGGATCGAAACCGAAACTAGGTTCGAAGGCTTTCGTGTAGCGTTCGAGTGCAAACGGGGTCATGGAACGGCATATATTCATCTAGTATCTTTGTATAATAAGTATGAAAAAGTATCATTATAACAAATGAGTTAATTTAGTGGCTAATTGCGGTGGTTATATAGACTGCATTATACACCATCCAATGCATGTATAGATTACTTTTTAATTTGAAATATTTCTTTCTTTTAAACCAATACAACAGACAATTGAAAGTTTCACTTCGTATTTAGAAAATCTACGTCAGAATTTTGTTAAATACCTTACATAAATCTGACTAAATTATGATATATTACTCGTATTCTTAAATAAATCAATTTGAATTTACAGGATTTGGATCGGGTGTTGGTGACGGCGTGCAGCGCACGATGGCACGGCACAAAATAAGTCGCATTGGCATACTGTTGTATACTGTGGCGCAGGCGCCGCGGCGCGGTGCAAGGAGGCAATCACCTGGCGCCGACAGCTGATACGACGAGCCGGGTCCGGAAGTAATTCGGGTGCAATCGGGTACTTGAAGAGGCTTTTACAGATTGGAGCTAGCTCGGACATAATTACCTTCTTTTTTGCGGCAGTTGTGTAATCGGGTTGATAGGGTTTAGAAATGTTCAAAAAAGTTCAAGATTTACTTGAATTGAAATTACATTTAGCCAATGGAAAACTATGCCCTTACGGGCTGATGGTCGTCCTACGGCTGATTTGATTATGTATATTTATTTTGTTTTCTATCATATTTTAGTATCTTGTGTTGTGTTTTTAAGTATGTGTTTATTCATTTAATGTTATTTTCTTATTTTAATTAAATACAGAAAAAAATAAGAATGAAAATTCTGCTTGAAAACACAACACAAAACAAACAAAACAAAGTAACACCTATTACAATACGATACCAACAAAGTTAAAAGTAGGTATATTGGGAAATAAAAAAGAAATAAAAGCGAGTTCCCCAACGCGCAAATTGTACATTCCTATAAAAGAATCGCGAATTTTCTGTGTAAATACAGAGTTCTGGATTTAGGGACGAAGTTAACAGGCAAGTTTAAATGTGCTTCAAGTTTTATGTTTAGGATACGTCGTGCTGTCGTGTTACGATTACTTTACGTTTTACGTTAACTGATGTAAGTTTGTTAACGTCAGCTTTCCTCGTGTGACGAAGGAATCGAAGCGTGACGTTGGACGAAGGTAGATGCGGTAATTTTAGTCGATACGATATAGTACCGTCTTCACCATAACTCATACACGCAGGGGGCTATTACGAAATTCGAAAATCGGTTTTAATCAAAATTCCACAGTGTGTTCAACCAGTTTGTGTTACCAGTAATAACACCTATGGCTCTGAGACTATTTGCTTCTTGGAGAAGCTCAAGAGTCAGCCAAAGAGCTATGGAGAGAGCTATTCTCTGGGTGAAAAAAATTCGGAATACAGAAATTCGCCGAAAACCGAATATAGTATTGTCGTAGAATATTGCAAGTTGAAGTAGCAATAGGTGGGAAACATCGCTCGAAGAACGATGCGATAACCATTGGGGGAGAAAGGTCCTCAAGTGGCAACTACAAACCGGAAGATGAAGCGTTGGCAGGCCTCCCTCTAGCTAGAGCCACCAGACCATCTGGAGTCTAGATGGTCTGACGTCACCGCGAGAGTTGCGGGTAACCGGTAGATGCAAGTGGTATGTAAGTTAATGTGCATTGTGGCATTCTAAGGTAGAGACTTTAGTTCGGTAGTGGGCTAATCCCGGCTGATGATGATGATGATTAACAGAGCAATTGATTTAGGCGCGAATTAGTCAGAATTGATCTCTGATTGAATGATTCAGTGTAATTCTGAACTCGAGTAATTCCCAATGGAATCAATATTAGTCAAACCCTAGCCTGAATAGTGAGGTGCAATTTAAAAGCGATTTGCTTTGGAATTAAATAACGAAGGGTTCTGCCATTCTTAAAACCAAGTATCAAAACCGGCCAAATGCGAGTGGCACTCGGGCACCGAAGAATCGTCGATGTTCCCAAAGCTAAAAATGTACGCTGTAAGGGGTTATTTCGGATAATTACTACATAGTAGATAAATGTAAAGGGTTAAGATTTTCAGACTCCTCTTCTTATGAGTTGCGGTATACTCGTACGAGCTTCATACCAAATTCCAAGTTTCTAGGACAACCGAAAGTACCCTAAAGGTTTTTCGGTTACGGCAATTTGTGCAGTTCCTTCCTCTAGTTGTCTAGTATGGATATAATTTGTGTGTTTTATGTGGACGCAATTCTACGCTTATTCTTCCAACTTGTACCGCAACGAAAGGATCGTGTCCTGAATTATTTAACGACAGACAGGGACTTATTGACCACGAAGGAACGGAAAATCGTTAGTGTTAATAAGGGCTATAGGCAATCATGTCGGAAGGCGTCTTAGAGGGGTAATTAAATAGTATATGCGTGATAATATAGGATCACTCTGGAGAAGACATCAGGACCCTAACTTAATGAACTATAAACAAGTTGCTCACCCGCGTTCAAAGAGCAACGGTGTGTGACTTTGTTTGAGTTCGAAACGTGTCGGCGTAGTGTGTGTGTGTGTGTGCTTGCTGCGTGTAGGTGGAGGAGCTGCATATCCACACGTAGATTTCATAATTGAGATTAGCGTTCGTTCCTAGTTGACTACGGAACCCTTATAGTTTCTCCATGTCTGTCCGTCTGTCTGCCTGTCCGCGGCTAAGCTCAGAGACCGTTAGTACTAAAAATATACTTAAACTTGGAAGATTCCATATACACAATACGAAATCCTTAGAAAAATATTACTTGATTTTTTCGTAAAGGGCTACGGAACCCTATCTTGGGCGTGTCCGACACGCTCTTAGCCGGTTTAATACCTACGTATGTTTGACAAATAAACTTTTTTGAATTTGAATCAGAATTTCTAAAACATAACCCACACATATTATGTACGAATGCTTGTAAAATTAGAACGGCAAGCAAATAAAAGAAGCTATAATAATAATCAATGCATAATTTGCGTAGGAAATGAAGATTTATGTGAACCGTTGGGGCCATTACATAAATTATTCATTACTCAAAGGATCCAACATTACATTATGCTTCTAAATTTGAACTACCTACTAACAAAATTTTATGAATATTTCATGGGAGTTTGAAATAAATTTTTCTAAGTAACAGTTTTGACACAACCTTTACTTACTTGACCGATCACTGGAAGTACAGTTGCCATCAGACATTTCGGAGCAGTCAATGTGATCAAAAATATCGGATCATGAACTCTAATGCCTTGAGAATAGAGTGCATGCTCCGATATTTTTGACTACTTTGGCCGCTTATGTAGGTACATTATAAAAAAATAAAAAATCAAAGCATTGCTTGAATAAGGTACTTCGCAGTATAACGTAGATTTCCTGACAACAATTTCCTTCACCTCAAAGCTCGTGGTAAATTTTAATGTGATTTTGCACCTGAATTTCGAAAAGCTCAGAAGTGCGCGAGCCCGGATTTGAACTAATGATGCTCTGCGAGAAGCCATAGGTATTTTAGGGTTCCGTAGTCAACTAGAAACCCTTATAGTTTCGTCATGTGTGTCTATCCACGGCTAAGCTCAGAGACCGTTAGTACTAGAAAGCTGTAATTTGGCATGAATATGCATAACAAAAAAAAAACCCAATTGAAGTAAAGTGGAGGTGATTTTTTTTCTTGACTAACCTTATAGAATGGGGTATCGTCGGACCTATCCAACGGAACCTATCTTTAAAAACCATTGGGAGGGTTGTCAAGACGACTTTTCGATTCAGTAATCTGTATACGAAATATTCAACTTTAAAGTGCAAATTTTCATTAAAATTTAGATATTAAAAGTAAGATACCTCCTCGGAGTAAACATATGTAAAGATATAAATAACTCGGTGGTAATCGATTTGTTATGACGCCACGCTACTACAATAAAATGGCTCTTTGTTCAATACAAAAAATAATGTGTGCAACATACCTAATTCTACTATTCCTAAGTATACTCTGTTCCTACGGCAGGCGAAAAAACTATGGCCATCCTTTCGCATGTATCTCTCATCGTCATGCTAAAACATGAAACAACAAGTTTTATCGTCTTGAGTGACCACTAACAGCCCATGAGTACTTTGAAAGTTAAGACCAAATGATAAATAAGTGCATCGGACAAAGTATATAATTCGTCAATGTTCGTTTTTTCGCCTGCAGTAGAAACAGAGTATGCCATTAATACACGTAAAAACATACTTATATAGATAAATACATACTTACTTAATACATATTAAAACATCCAAGACCCAAGAGCAAGCATTCGTATTATTCATACAAACACCTGCCCCGGCCGGGAATCGAACGCGGGACCTCAAGCATCAGGTTATCTAACCACATGGCCATCTGGTCGTCAAATTTACGTGTGCGAAGCCGCGGGTACAAACACTATAGTGTCATATAAGATCAGAACACACCAGATTCGTAGACCATCTACGCCGTAGCACTCTACGTAGCTACAGCTACGAATGGGAGGAACTATTTTTGGCGCGGAATTGTCAGTCGCGCTTTGGGAGTAGGAATATTCAATTTTTTGAACATTGTTCCTCTTTTTGTTATTGGGATAAAAGCAAAATGTTGTACATATCATGGTGAGCATTTGTTTTACTTTACAAGGTGTTAAAGTAGTTTGTGTCGTTGCTAAGAGGAAAGAAAGTGACTGTTTTTGCTCTAGGTGGTAAATGTAAGATATTTTAAGTACAGTCAAAGTCATAAATATACGTTACCAATCAACACAATCATTATCATCACCTCAGAATGAGAGGGCTTGGCCCGTAGTTCCCACGCTGGCCCAGAATCAATTGGGAACTTCACACATATCATTGAATTGCTGCGCAGGTTTGTGCAGGTTTCCTCGCGATGTTCTCCACCGTAAAGCTCGTGGTAAATTTTAAATGTAATGCCTCTAAAGCAGAGGCTCGTGGGTTCGGACCCAGGCTTGCACCTCTGAGTTTTTTTGGGAATTGCTTTCAAAATTTACCACGAGTGTTACAGTGAAAAACACATCGTGACGAAACCTACATACTCGTAAACCTACGAAGCAGTAGTGTTTGTGAAATTCGCAATCCGCGGTGGGCCTGTGTGAGATTTACAACGAAAGCCCTTTTATTCTGTGTGGAGGCCTCTGCTCAGCAGTGGAACGTATATAGGCCTATAGTTTCACCTATAGCTTCAGATTAAGATCTCATTGGATGCCGGCTGGGACGTTAACTAGTTTGGGATGAGCTATTTCAAGGGATATATTACAGCGTTTAAATATGGAAATTGCTACATACTCGTAATATATAATGCTAGGAGTACGCTAACGTTTAATGTTTATTTTTATTATTATTGTTTTATTTAAAAAAAACATTCGACTGGATGGCAAACGACCAAGTGGGTGGGACTGATTTAGAATTTAATTTAAATTTTTAGTTAATTTTCTCTATTTTACCGAAATTATTGTCATTATCATCATCATGTCAGCTGAAAGGTCCACTGCTGGACATAGGCCTCCCCCAAGGGCTTTTGGCCCTAGGCTCTCCACTCAGACTGGTCTTGTGCTTTCCGCATCCACCGCGATCCCGCGATCTTAACCAGGTCGTCGCTTCATCTTGTCCTACCGACAGCTCGTCTCCCGGTCCACGGACGCCATTCGAAAACTAGAGAAATAATTTTATTTAATTGAATTTAATTGATGTTAAATAAGGGTTACCAAAATGACATGAAATAAATGGTTTTATTATTTTTTTATTTATATAGTATTGCTATAATTTATGTTAGATCTAGTAACTCATGCATGATCAAAGTCCCATTAGATGGCGCAGGATTGGGAACTTTACACATACTATTGAATATCTTCGCAGTGTGTGCAGGTTTCCTCACATTTTTTTGTATCGACGGTAGATTTTTTAAATAATTTTTGTCATAGAAATATTGTACACCACAAACTTATCGGTCATGTAAACGAAAAATCTAAACGGGCAATAATGTAAACAAACCTCTTGCATTCTAATTTTGAAAATGGATAAACCAAATCACTCCAATAAAGTTTTTTTTTTAATTCAACCTTGTTAATAATGCCATTGAAACTGCCGTGTCTCATGAAACGGTTTTAAAAAGTTTGGACCCAATTTAGAAATTCATTTGCGGCTGAATGCGCTGATCATTTATTCAGTTGCGGGGTTGCCATGTGACGCCTATCTGAGGAATTTTAAAGCTACAAAGGCTTTTAGCTCGTGTGAGTTACGATGGAATGGTGAAAAAAGCTTTTAGTGCTTTATTAAATCAAAAAAGTGGGAGCCGGTGGCTATCATAATTTACTGAGCCTCTATGGATCTTTATCGTATCATTCCGTGGAGCACTTCATGGTCACACTTTTTTTAATAGCCTATACGGTATCCCACAGCTTGACAAAGGCCTCCTTTTTCTCGCCAGTCCGGCAGAAATCGCTCCAAATCGTCGCCACCTCCTTTTAGGCTTATCTCTCAGGTCAAATGTCATCATTAGAGTCTGGCTAATGAAAGATGAATCAGCAAAAACGCGGCAAATTAAAAAAAAATGCAGATGGTATCCCCACAGAGTAAGTAATAGTACAAGCACAGAAGCTTCTCTACCCGGCAATCTTCTACGCAGTCGCAGACGCGGGCAACAGCTAGTTTTAAAATCAAATAAAAAAAATACTTTCATAAAACATACAACTTCATTAAAAAGGTCCTTAAGCGACTGCCGGTGACATACCGCGGCCATCAAAAGAAATATAAAGTTGCGGGAATCAATAGCTTAAAGATACTTTTTTATAACAGAGCCAGCGTTAAGCCGTATTAAAGGTGTCGTAAAGTTTAACGGTGTTTGTACAGCAAATTGGGGACAAGTAAACAGAATGAGGGCTATCGCGTATGAATTCGCCGCTAGAGACGCTAGTGTAGCGTGAGGTCTCCAAAATGTCAAATCTCATAGTTTTTGGGTGAGCTACGCGGGTTTATTTATAATTAGAATAATTTTGTGAATATATTGCAATATCTGAAATTAATTATGGCAAATATGCGATCCGGGGCAATGAATGTCTGTGTTTTGAGACAGTTTTGTCTTTCGGAAACCTTTGTCCTCCCTTTTTTCCGAACAAAACGGGGACTATGCAACACTGTGGCATGCTCGATATTTTTATGGTACGGTTTTAAGGTGTATTAAATATGATTTTAATCTAAACTTTGTTTTCACGCCCGTAATAACAGACTTTGAAAGCCATACTTAAAAACCTCACGCAACAGTGCGCCATCTAGTGAGACAAAAAACGATAGCCCTCATTAGGTACGTGTGAAGAAATACTTAATTTAAGTAAAGTAAGTGAATTTAAGTAAAATGTGTACTTATTTGTGACTATTTTCGCTGAGCACACGAAGAGTTGGCTCGGACACCCACCAACGAGATGGACGGATGAACTGAGACCTTACTGTCTAACATAATAATAGTTTAAAAATAACAGTAGTTTATGGGTCAGTCAAATTTGAAGTGGTACGAGTATGTATGTTATTCTGTCCCGTAACTCAGGAAACATCAGTGATACTCTTTCGTAGTTTTTTTTTTATAATGTATACTTAATCTCCCTCTCACCACATACAACCATCTCTTACCTAAGCACGATCCCATCAGCCCTCTCCTCGCTCGCGATACTCGACCGCGGCGAGCTCCCGAGCCGGCTGCTCGCGGATTTTCGCCGCAGTTCGTGCGTTTCCGCTTCTTCCTTGCTGGTGAACGAAATGCGAGGCGCCTGCGCACGGAGCCCGCATACTTTGTGCGTGGACACGCCCCGGCATAGCATCTGGCTTTGTGTTAGATCTGGGAACAAAAAAAACTTCTGTAGACGCACTAGGTTACGACACTCCATACCTTTTTAGGGTTCCGTAGCCAAAATGACAAAAATTTAACACTTTTCGTTTTACCATGTCTGTCTGTCCGTTTATCTGTCTGCCATTTTTCGTTTTTCGTAACGTCTACAAAACCTTAAAGTCGTCTCTGACAAGCTCTCGGCCGGTTCTAAATGACTGTATTTGATTTGATTACGTTGTCTGAGAAGTTTGTTTTTTTTTTCACTACTTAAGATGGTAGCAAACCTGAGTATTTATTAACTTCAGTTTGATTCCTTTACGCGTTCCTGAGAAACTGGCTCTTGACGGACGGCTAGAAAGACAGACAAAAAAGTGATCTTACAAGATATCCATTTATTACAAGCATTTATTTAACTTGCCCTATTTGTCGTTCTTGTATCAAAACTTGCAACTTCATTTTGATTCACTTCTAGTGGTTTAAATAATTGCCTTGAAATATGGTATCCATAATGTAAGTTTGATGTCAAAAAAACTTGTAAGTATTAAAAAAGAAAATTTAAACAAAAACCTATTTTTTTACCGACTTCAAAAAAAGGAGGAGGTTATCTATTCGGTTATATTTTTTGAAGTACGAAACTGTATAAATAAACGTATGAAATATTCCCCACAACAATCATATATTTATAGGAAAACAATTCAAGCAATAAAACCTTTATAGGCAATTGATGGAACTGGAGCATCATTATATAAAGCTGACTACAACTGAGATCGGAAAGGCAATATAAAATTCCCCCAGCGCCCTTTTCCCGAAGTGGCATTCGGTAAATATTTGGCAGAAACAACGCTAAATAGAGAAGCGTCAGCTGCCTAATAACGGTTTATAGGAATGTTAGTTCCGTAAAAAGTGGGCCGGGGAAGGAGCGCAGAGAAAGCGACGAGTAGTCTAGGAGCTAGCGGGGATTCAACTTAGCTTGTTGTAACACGAATTCTGGTATCGACGTGATAACTTTTTCTTTAGGAACGGCATCTGTAGATTGCTATATATCCAGTCCAGATTCAGTGTAGATTTAACCGGTAATTACGAGTATAGCGAATCCAAAAGGAAATTTATTATTTCAGCCGACAATGTTTGCTTATCTGTCTTTGTTGTATCTCTTTTACATGTCACTGTTTTAAGCAGCGTTTCCACCAATAATGTGCGAGGATGTGTAGCGAGGGATGTGTTTTACATTAACCAAGAGAAACGCTTCATTTACACATCCTCGCACAGCACATCTCTGGTGGAAACAGCTGAACGGAGCGAGGCTACTCGTTTTAAGACGTGAGTTATCCGTTACAATATCATTTAATGAGTGAGTCAAACGGTAGTTTCATGTTCAAAAAAGCTCCTTAACGCCAGTCGGCTCTCGGTCTGTCAACATTTTGTTGATGAAACAGGATCGTACGAAATAGTTGTTTTTGTGACTTTAGGCAGAAGCCCGTTTTTGTGCGTACATCTGCCGTAACAGGCTGTTTTGTGCCTAACTCGCGTCAAATTGAAGGAACATGTCTAGAAAAGATATTTGTTGAGTTTAGGCTCACTAAGGGATCACTGGTGAACTAGATTTGAACTTTAGACTACGTTGAACAGGTGGGTTTTTATTTTAGTACAAGTACCATACTGAACATAATGAAATGAGGGTTGAGTGCTTTGCGTCATCTACGTCTATGTATGTTTATGTTAGTATTTTTAGCTTGTGCATGTTTTTATAAATAACTAGCCATTGCCCGCGACTCTGTCCGCGTAGAATTCGTTTATCGCTATCCCTCTAGAACTATGGAATTTTATCCGAGATAAAAACTATCCTATGTCCTTCCCTGGGACTTGAACTATCTGTGTACCAAATTTTATCTAAATCGGTTCAGTGGTTTAGACGTGATGAGGTGACAAACAAACAGACTTCGCACAACACTTTCCTTCACCGCAAAGCTTTAAATTTCAAATGTAATTCCGCACATGGTATCAATGCGAATTGCTTGAATAGGTCAAACCACTAGGCCACCACGGCTTTTTACCTATAATAATTCTTTATCCCAGACCAAGTCCATATCGTGTTAGTTTACATGACTTATAGATTATGTAGTTAGTAAATTGGTAGAGACATTATTATAAAAATGAAATTATAACAATCTATAAATACGACCCCTAAACTCCATATGCAAAGAGTTTCAGTGTTTACTCGTCGCACAGGCAGGGTCAGTCCAAATTAGGCCTGAATTAGGAGGCTGCTGAGACTGTCGGACACCCGACACATCAAGGTGGTAGTCCTCTTGCGAAGAATCGCACCAAAAATAGATGTTTTTTTCTTTCGCTATAAATCATACAAGCTTTTATTTCATTTGCAATTTTGGTATAAGCAAATTAAGCAAGTCTATTAGAGAATTGTGGTTTAAAAATTTACAAGAGACTAACTGTATGGTAAGAAATATTATTTGTAAGTATATCAAACTGAATGGAACCATTTAATAATCAATTTCACTATGATTTCCTTGATAATTTTATGGGATGTCAACATGAAATAAGTAGCACAAAGGTTCAATTTGTTCGACTGTACATACACACAGCTATACTCACACGACATTGCTTGTTCTAAATTATCGATTGTAGTCGATCTTCGGCGTCAAAGAAACTCCTACTGGGGCAATTAGCTTCTTCATGCTACGACGGAGCCCTTAACTTGATTTTCCGGAGTAAAATTAATTATAGGAATTGATTTCCAAATTATTCAGTTTGTTTTGAATGTGACGGGAGCATTTGTTTTGTGTGATTTCAAGTTGCAGCTGTAATTAATAATTTACAAAATGAAATATGGCGACATAATGACTTAATGACGTTAGAAAGAAAGAAATACATTTATTCACAACACAACAATAGACAACACTACTCAAGACACAATAATATTATTAAGTACGATAGTACAGATAGTAAGATAAGTAGTATGTGTCATTGGTCATTGCGGTTGTGATTCGGACACTGGCTCAGCATAATGTATATCTAATCTATCTATCTATCTAATACCATTAAACGAGCAATTCTTGTATGTATATAAATATATATATAATTAGAATCTCGGAAACGGCTCCAACGATTTTGATGAAATTTGGTATGTAGGGATTTTCGGGGATGAAAAATCGATCTAGCTTGAGCTTATCTCTCTCGGCTCGGCCGCCCAGATACTTATTATTAACGATACAGCCGTTTGTATAGGTACTTTAATAACAGGTCAGTGGGTACACTTATCAGTCAGCCACGGTCAGTTGACAGGAAGCAATCGGCTGGAAGTCTACATATGATCGGGTCAAGGAATTACTGATCGAATCGAATCGCTCAAAGCCCGTAGACTTGCCTACAACAGGAGGGCTAGTACAAAATTCGAAAATCGCAGTTCGTATCCCGTCCCTCTCACTCTCGTATTAAATAATATTAGCGTCAGCGGGACGGCAACACTGAAAGAAGGATAGCTGAACTAGTTAGGCTTCTTGACGTATAGCCAAAATGTACTAATTAGGAACCAAAATAATGCTAATATCGCAAAACTGATTTTACAAGACATCACCTAACTTTTAGCTACTTGTAGGCCTTAGTTTTTTGTAGTCACTCAAGTTATGTAACAAGTAACATTTTTTTTTTGCTAACAGTAGTAATTTTCTTTTTCAGTGAAGATACGAAGTTCGAATTTCACACTTCCTAGTACAGTCACCAGCATTAATATCTGTCACAGCGGAGCGTGCAAATATATCTGACACGTCCTTCCGGCCCTTGAAATAGAGTCGTATCAGATATTTATGAACGCTTATTGTGTCAGATATTGGTGCTGGTGACTGTACCTATATCCCCTCGAGTGGCACGCTACTATTAGCAAATCTATTATAAACATTACAGCAAAATCATTAGTAATGCTTAGTAATATTAAAAATGCGAAGTATGTATGTCCGTCTGTTACCTCTTCACGCTTAAACCGCTAAACTAATTTCACTATGAAATTTGGTATGCAGATATTTTAAGACCCTCGGAAGGACAGAATAGTTTTTATCCCGGAAAATTGCATAGTTCCCGCGGGAACTGAGTCGCGGACAAAACGTGAAAAAAAACCAGCAAAATGCGAGTCGGACTCGAGCACCGAGAGCTCCGTACAAATTTATAGGTATCTTTGAATAGCGTTAGCAGAGACCAAGGCAGAGCCCAAGTAAAACGTACGCAGTGGACTAAGATACACAAATAGATCTCTAAAATAAAAATAAGCACACAATTATTGCAAGACTGATCAAAACAGAAGTTGTACAAGGCTTGTAACAATAACGTTAGTGGTAATACAACGTAAACAATAACAAAATGCGAGTGTTACTCGAGCACCGAGAGCTCCGTACAAATTTATAGGTACGCTTCATAATAGCGTTAGCAGAAATTCAACGGCAGAGTTTCAAGTAAAACGTACGCAGTGGGGGTCAATTAAGATGGTTACTAAGAAGATACACAAATAGATCTCTAAAAATAAAAATGAGCACACAATGATTGTCCTTGAGACTGATCAAAACAGAAGTTGTACAAGGCTTGTAACAATTACGTTAGTGGTAATACAACGTAAACAATAACAAATTATGATTGAGTGTTACGCCGGACAAATAAGATTAAATATTCAAAGATTGATTACTAGTTACGCGTCATAATCAAACTGATGGATAAATTCAACGGGAAGTTTGTTTCTTATACTACAACTACCTGGATATAGTGTTTACATAGTGTTTACCCCCGGCTTCACTTGCGTAAATCATTTCAAACATCAGTTAAATTGAAATTCCGGGATTTCACAAAAATGAGCACGGCGACGTGCAAACTTCCCGGCCGCGCGATGCGCATCGGTTAAGGCCGCCATTGGGAGTTAAATAAACAACTCATAGTACAGGATTCTATCGCCGAGCTTAAAATTTCAACATTTTACGAGTATCCCTAATATAATGAAATATCGGGCAAAAGTAGCCTATGTGTTATTCCAGATGTCCAGCTATCTACATACCATATTTCGTCCAAATCTGTTCAGCCATTTTAGCATGATGGAGTAACAAACATACACATACACAAACTCACACATAATCATAAACTTTCGCATTGATAATATCTATTCGACTAGCTGTTGTCTGCAACTTCATCTGACTTCAGTCAAAAATTTGTAATTTTCTTGGATAATTGACCATTCTTCCGGCAGTTGGATGAAAACAGCCAACTTGTAAGTTAATTTTCTTTGCCTGATCTACCTTCAGGCACTTGTCTCACCGCCAGCGAGGAAACGATTGGCTATCGACTATTTTCTCGCTCAAGAAACGAACAAAAGATATAAGATCCTGTGTGAGTAAAAGAGACACATATTAATAGTTGATAGCTGGCTGTTCACACTGTCGGCGAGAACTCGCTCTTACATCTTTTGTCGCAACGACAAGAGCTATAAAACTCGCTGAGCTATAATACTCGCTCAGCGATGTCAGCTTGGCGGCGCCCCGCACGAGCGAGTCGAGTGGAGCGAGTAATCGCCCGTCGCACTCGAACACTCGCTTACAGCCGAGCGACAAAACTACACTCGCTTCTCGCTGCTCACCCACTCGTTTCTAGTTACTCGCTCTACTCGTTTCTCGCTCATCGTCGGCGGTGGGACAAGTGCCAGTGTTTTAATATTAAATTTGGTACAGTCAACCTCAAAGATAATCGATACAACCAAAGTTCTAAAATTATGTACACACGACCCTAATGTTAAATCGATAGGCAGGGCTCAAAGGTTGGCGATAATAGCTGCCTACTTTTTTATCACTATATAGGTAGTCGTTTTTACCAGGCGCGAAGGAATCTCTATCACCAGTCGTTCTTACCAGGCGCAAAGAAATCTTTATCACGAGTTCCTTCGCCCCTGGACCCCACGAGCCTAGAGTTTCTACCCCAAACATAATATTCAGATTGCTTTTTTTTCAGAAAACCTAATAATTTTCGTGGATGATTACATAAATAGGTTGTTCGTTACTTAGGTCTTTAAACAATATTATTCCTTATTAACGTTGTCCTCCATTTACCTGGGCCCGCGGCCATCTTGAGAGCTTGTTCGAAATTCAATTACTCCCTACATTAGGAAGCGATGTAGCTACGAGCCGGGTAGCTTCGCTGTGTATGGACAGTTTACAGAATTTCCGGTTTATCATACTATCTAGCACGGCCTTTCCCAAACGAACACGATTTTTTTTACTCTTGCATAACACATTTTAAACAATTAATTCCAATCTTCTCGTGACTATTATAAACGAAAAAAATAGAATTAACCAAATATGTGAAGACTCCCTCAATACAGCCGTTCTCAAGTGATGCGCGAACATACATTTCTTAAATTTTCGTGGTAGATATTGCAGTAAATACCTACCCCTGATAAAATTTATTATCCAAAGTTTTGACTAAAATATAGTCACACCTTTGATACCGTATACTTTAAACACCGATCAATGTAAATTAGGTGTCCGAACGTTGGTCACTGTCCCAGCCATCTGTAATTGTACCTCATCATCATCATCATGTCAGCCGAAAGACTTTCCACTGTTGGACATAGGCCTCCCCCAAGGCTCTCCACTCAGACCGGTCTTGTGCTTTCCGCATCCACCGCGATCCCGCGATCTTAACCAGGTCGTCGCTCCATCTTGTTGGAGGCCTACCGACAGCTCGTCTCCCGGTCCGCGGACGCCATTCGAGAACCTTCTGACCCCATCGGCCATCAATCCTACGAGCAATGTGCCCCGCCCACTGCCACTTCAGTTTCACAATTCTTCGAGCTATGTCGGTAACCTTAATTCTACTGCGGATATCATCGTTTCTGATTCTATCCCGCAGAGAAACCCGAACATTGCCCTCTCCATGAGCTTCCGCATGAGGCCCATCGTTAGCGCCCACGTCTCAAAGAAAGAAAAAGTTTATTCGGCAAACTTGTAGGTAGCATACGATTTGTCTCCACCAATCCGTGCGCTAAAGTCAAAACATAAATTTTAAAACAAAATGTAAAAATTACTTTCTGGCACTGGATACAATTTAGATTTGGCATATATTTCTACTTACCTTGCTCCAATAATGATCCATCTGACTGAGGTAACACTATCAGTCACTGAGCACATTGAGCGCATTTGAGAAAGACTATGAATATTCGTAAATGTTTTTTTTTCTTTGAATTGTTTTTGCAATGAATGACGGTACCTTCACTTATCGTGAACGGGTTTGCGATGGGCCGGGCTGTGTTCCCACCCAGTCTTTAATCAGGAATGTTTATTTTTATTTTTGCACTGTTTTTATAGTTTATCGAGAATTATTACTGAAATTAATTTAAATATTACACTACAATCCTGGTTAAACTGATCGAGTGTTGCCATTATTTCCGGTTGCGAACTTCCTTCCGCTGGCGTTCGTGTCGTCATAGCGTGTTGTATGTTTTTATATGTTTTAGTTTTTGAATGGGTCCCACTGAAAAACAGCGTTGCGGCTTGCCGTAACATTATGCTGAGTGGGGTCCACTTTATACTATTCAATGTTATTTTTTTTCCCCATCTAATGTATGTGTATCGAATATGTGTAAATAAATGTTTCTCTCTCTCTCTCTCTCTCTCTCTCACATCAGGTACATATAACTTAATGTTTAATTAAGGTCAACTTAAAGCTAGCCGAAAGGGCTGGCAGCTCAGCAATGCTGAGGTACGGAACCACAGCGCTGATTTTCAGCTGCAGCCAAATAAAGAGCAAAAAAAAAAGAAAAATGGTGCATGCCTATTTGACACCTTGAAAATATGTTATACATTATGGCCGTCTGACGGAGATTCTGCAAAGGGATAAGTTAGCCTTTGTACATGATATGTATCTCATTATTTGACAATGGAATTATTTCTACTTCTTTATATAGGTATTTCACTTATTTCTAAATGTTTACATGATACATGATGATACTATACAATATCGCCAATTAACTGACGCTTTAGCATATGACCCTTTAATTTTAGCTTAAAACTAGCAATAGAGAGCGCAGTAGAGCGCAGTGGGGGCGGGAGATTGTTCCAGATTTTGGATGCGACGTATTTAAAACTTCCACGGAATGCATTTGTGTGGTGAGTATGAACGGCAAGACGATAAACGAGTACAGGGAGACCAGGTGATTTTTTCTAAAAGGTAGGGAGGTTCTCAGATCCGTTTGTCATCACTGGCAGCACACACTGGACCGAATCGTACCTATGTCACTAGCAATAGATATTACAGTAGGGTGTCTATTGGGCATTAGCATGTCCAACACTAGGATTAAAAAAAAAAAAAAAAAAAAAATTTGAAATTTAAAATCTTGGCTATCACGAATCGGAAGACGAAGCATTGTCAGTCCTCCCACTACGTGTACGACAACGCAAGAGTTACGGACAACTGGTAGATGCAAGTGGTAAGGCCCTGGTTTCTCTAGCCCGTCACACGCGACCGGCGGCGTCTGGATGTGCGTCGCACGACACGAATGAACGGTGCCTACCCGGTGACGTTTCAGAGAAACCGCCCTCAAATATTCCCGTACATAATATTTGATCGTCGACATGCGTCGTTCACCGGTCGCTGGCGGCAGGTAAGAGAAAACCAGGGCCTAAGTGTGTTCTAAGAGAGGCCTATGTTCAACAGGGCGTCTTTCTGATGATGATGTTGACGAAAAACATCTACAGGGTTGCTCGGTCAATCTTGTCGAAATATCTCCTGAAATATTCCTCATATTTTTTTAAGACAATGATGATGTGATATTAATAATTTTGTTTTTTGCTAAAGTAATACTGTCCAGCCAGAGAACCGGTAGCCTAAACCCGATTACCTCGGTCCCATAATCAAATCATCTGACCGCGGCCGGCCCTGTTTGTTATCTAAGGAAGTTAAGTGGACTCGGGGTTCGGGTTGACCCGCAATCATTGTTGTCTCCACATTTAACACGAATATCGTTGAACTGAAATAATTCCTTTGCTCACCCGCGACCTTATGATAACTACGTTTATGCAAGAAATGTGTGTTCATGCAGTTCCTCCGCCTCCACACTGTAAGAACACACACAAATCACACAAACCTATCTATAACCTAACGTTTCGAACCCAACCAGAGCTCATCTTCAGAGCATCACACACAACCGTTCACCATGCTACCAGAATCCAGATGTTAGACTCAGAAAGATATCTCATATGGTCATGGTTGCGGGTTGCGGGTGAGCAAAGTAGTTGTTTCAGTTCACTGATATGGACGTCCGAAAACTAATTTAACGCCTGATTCAATAAATTACGATTATCGTTTTTAGGGTTCCGTAACCGAACGGTAGCACGGCTATTAATGTCGCTTTTCTGTCTGAAACCCCGCACTTAACGTATTCGGAATCACTACTGTTTTCACTACTTTTTTCTATCATACGGCATAGAGTGAGTGTAGAAAGAGATAGTGATCGCTATCGCAAAAGCCCGCGTGTTAGACAATACGGCCACTGGTACCCGATCTACAGAGGCCGTATTGCCTAACGTTTCGTTTCGTTTCGTTTCGTTTGCGCCAGCTCGCGATCGCAATTAAATGACAGTTTTTATATGCGAAACCTGTCATTTGATCGCGCTTGCGAGCGTAACAAACTTTAGGCAATACGGCCTCAGATCTCCACCGCACAAGTCTACACTTCAAGACTATGTTTTACTTACAATCAATTTGGATACCAACAATCTTAATTGAAAGACAGCTGGTAAACATTTAACACTATTCGCAATTTTAATTAGTATCTATTTCCTAACACTATTTTCTAATGGTATTTTTGAATAATGTTGATAGCGTGTCCATTCCACATTATCGGGTCCCAAATCAGTGTCGAACATGTGAAGTAGGTGAGTGTCTATCAGATTTATATGCTTAGTATAGTTTCCAGGCAAAAAAAGTCGCAAACGCGTTCGCGTTAAGCTCTCTATTACTACGTACCTTTTCAAAATGGCGGAGCCATAGGGGTTTAAAAATAAAACATAACGAATTTTAAGCCATATTCATATTTTGTGAGGTTTGCAACTCACAGAGCCTCTAGTATCCTTTCAAAAATTGGTTATCTTCGTTTATTTTATTTACTATAGATCTGATGAATATTTAAATACCCTTAAATGAAAGGGCTAAAGATTAATTTAATTCTTAATTTAGTCTACTATAAAATGGCTGAAACTCTTCGTATACTAATGAAAGATAAACTAAAATGTTTAGGTTACTGATGTTCGACAAAGAGATCAAGGCGATAGTAGATGAGCTAGATAGCCAAATTGTATTTTCTACTCTAGTGCTATTAGTTATTCCATGATAATAAAAGGGATAGGTAAGTTCGTCTTTGAACATTTTGTACAATATAGCATGTTTACAAACATACATGCAGTTTTACACAACCAATAATTCCTCCCGATATACTTGCGCATCAAACAAATTTAATTTAAATAGGTATCAATAATTATGTTATGAGTATGAGTTGCCATATGGATCCGAGACGTGCTTTGCTACAGGCCTGATAAATAGGCTCAGAGTTGCTCAGCGAGCTATGGAGAGGGCTATGCTCGGGGTTACTCTACATGCATGATCGCATCAGAAATAAGGAGATAGCTACATTATATAGAATAACAAGAGTCACTGACATATTCAAGTGAACTAGCTCGTTGAAATGACATTAAGCAGGCCGTATAGCACGGAGAAAGATGGCTGATGGTGCCGAAAAGTTCTCGATTAGAGATCGCGGATTGGCAAGCGCAGCGTAAGACTAGACGTCCACCAACGAGGTGGACGGATGACCTGGTTAAAGACGTGGATGCAGGCCGCTTCCAGCGGAAGCAACTGGAGGTCTATGAGGAAGGCCTATGTTCAACAGTGGACGTTCTAAGGCTGATAATGGTGAATTATGCGTAGGTAGACATCTATTTTCATGTTTTCATATTATATTTTAATTTTGTGGAAATTTTGTTAAACAATGAATAAATTAATGAATTTTCCTGTCTCTTATACAAACTGTCTACCAACAAACCAGACAAGTCATTCCCCCAGCTATGTTATTAAACGTCCAAGACAAACAGCATTAAGTCAACAGTCAAAACCGTACAAAGGTTTACTTCATATCCACTTAATTGAGTTTACATGCAATGAAATTAATTTCATTTCTATTCGCTTAGAATCACAAAGCCGTATGTTCTCAAGGACATCTATTGAAATTTGAACGTCATGTGCAATGAAAGAGGTTTAAAATTAATGATGGCTTTGTTTAGAGTTCAGGTGTTTGCTAAACGCCGCCAGCCAAATGATTGGCAAATAAGCCACTGTTGATGTATCTTGATTGCATTGTACATCGCTTCTTGATTTGTTTTCAGTAATTTCACGTGTTGTTTTACGCTTTAAGGGTTATAAAGCCCCATCTGTTACAGTAGAAGTAATCGTCATCACCATCATCATCATCGTCATCATTATCATGATCATCAACATCTCGGCCTATATACGTCCTACAGGGCACAGGCCCCGTCTTAGAATGAGGCTTGGGCCGTAGTTCCCACGCGGGCTCAGTTTGGATTGGGAATCACACACACACACACACACACACAACCATTAAATTGCTTCACAGGTCGTGCAGGTTTCCTCACACTTTGTTCGACGTCATTCTAGAAGTGTTTTGTGAAAGATATAATTAAAATTAAAATATCAAGATTAACTTTCCGGAGGATACGCTTTGATAGATTGGTACGTTATTTATAATGTATGTATAGACAACGAATCCTTTTCAATTTAAAAGAGCGAAAATAATTCCATTACCTAAGAATAATAGCGGTATTGATAAAAATAATTATGTCTAAAATATTCGAAAAGGCAATTGAGTCCAGAATAATAGTTAATTTCGCAGAAGCATTTATTTTTGCCCGCAGCAGTTTGGATTCAGACAAGATTGTAATGCTACTACTACAGCTGTCATTTCTCTAGTAATAGAGGTTATGACAAATCTAAATGTTTGTTTTCGGGTCTTGGATGTTTAATATCTATTTAAGTATGTCTTTATCTGTCCTATGACTTTGTCTGGCCTATGTCCAGCAGTGGACGTCTTTCAGCTGACATGATGATGTCTTTATCTATATAAGTATGTTTATCCGTTGCTGCTTAATGCTTAGTTTGGGACTAGGTCAATTTTATTGTGTTAAGTGTCCCATGATATTTATTTATTTATTAAATAGTAAGGATAAATGTACGTAAAATCTTTTGTTATCTTAACATTGTATTGAAATTGTCGACAGTCATTCATGGTGTTGTGTTCCAAGCATCTGTATTGGGACCGTTGTTTTTTATTCCTTTTCTGAACGATCTTCTTAGCAATCTAATGCATGATATGACTTAGATACCATTACATTTAGTGAATTGAAATCCCAAATAGGACAGAATTCAAATAAACTTCGTTGGACTTTAACTAGGTTTCAAATTAATGGTCTTATGTTGAATGTAGATAAATCTAGTACGTTAATTTTTGCAGATACACATATTATATGGTACACTATGCTCTCCTAACTTATAGAAAATGTAGAAAATACAAGATTTTGTTGGTGGCAAACTAGACGCTGATCAAATCACATTGATGTTGTTAGTAACAAACTGATTAGCGCATGTTCTCCGTTAACCATAGATTTTCGTTGAAATGATTACCTACAAAATTTTACTAGGTCGTTGTAGTAGGTATTTACTTGTATAAATAATATTTAGTACCTGGGCGACCGAGCTTTGCTCGGGTTAAAACTCCTTAATAAGCGTTTTCCCAGATATAAGATCAAGCTAGATCGATTTGTCATCCCCGAAAATCCCTACATACCAAATTTCATCGAAATCGTTGGAGCCGTTTCCAAGACTCTGATTATATATAATAATATGTTTAAACAAGAATTGCTCGTTTATAGGTATTAGATTAGATTTAAATATATAAATATCACGGGACAATTCACACCAATAGGGATGCTGACGCCATTAAAAAACAATTGGAAGGCACGACTCCAGTAAAAAAACGCTTTATTTTAGCCCTGAAAACCAGATTAATTTTCGATTTACTGTAAAATTAGATTTTTTGTTGCTTAAAAACAAATAAATAGTTAGTTGATTGAGTTGGCGAACGAATAGCGACTTATGACGTCATAAGTCGCTATTGCCATTGAAACTCTATGGGAGATTTGTGTTTTGACAGCACATAAAAAGTACGTCAGTTGATTGGTGGTGTCAACATCCCTATTGACCTAGTTCCAAAGTAAGCCTAGCAAAGCTTGTGTTATGGGTATTTTTACAAATTTTGACGATTTCAGCATAAATTCTTATATAATCTGACTTAATTTATTTATATAATGTAATTGTTATTTTGAGTGAATAAAATAAACTAAACTAAACTACTAAGCAACGGATAAATATAATTACATACTTAAATACATATTAAACACCCAAGACCCGAGAACAAACCTTCGTATTTTTCATACAAATATCTGCCCCGAAACGGGCATCGAACCCGGGACCTCAAGCTACGTAGTCAGGTTCTCTAACCACGAGGCCATCTGGCCGAATAGATTTGATACGCAAGAACCGTTTAGTTAATTATAAGACAATATTCGCAAATATTCAAATGCCCAAAGAAAATGTTTTAATGGCAAATTATATCATCAAAAGGGTTTCATCATATTAGAACGCTTACCTAATTATCGTGTCCATGCCGTAAAGCTGATTAGATGTTTTAATTAAAACTTGGAAGCAAACATCAAAGGTCTGAGACAACGTAGGTATTTAATTGTATGCTTGCTTTATTAATTGAAACGGTATATTTAAGGTAAACAGTAAACGGCGAACGTCAAACTTAAAGGCAAACTTAAAATTTATTTAACCCCTGCATAAAAAGAGCAATTTTAAATTTGTTTTATAGACAAGGTAGACTCTGCTTTTTACTTAGATAGATTGCTAGCAAAATATAACACAGATTCTGAAAAAAAAACTTTATTTTATTAATTTTGTTGTTTGTGGCTGTTGGCGCCTGACTGCCTTGGTCTCAGGCAAAGAATTTATTTTAAGCACTGGACTAGAGCAAAATGAGTACTGAAATTAGTATTATGATTATGATTGCTTATTAATCGAAGTAAAAACTATCCTAAATAAAAATAACTCAACTATGTAAAAAAAACCCAATTCACAATTCGCCCAAGTCTCTTCCCTGCGGAAGAGTGCCCATAAGGCTGGTTTGCTTTGAATTTCATGTCAAAGAAACAAAAATACTAAGGCCGGAGACAAGTCAATAAGTCAAGTCATAAAAAGTAATTTATGACTTCCAGGACAAATACGGAATTTACGAGCATAAGAAGTGAAAATACTTTTTTACTCCTGAGTGAACCCAGTAATCTTAATACGATTGTTATGAATTTCAAGTCAAATTAGCAAAAATATTAAAGCCAAAGACAAAAGTAAATTTAGAGACAATTTAAATAGGCAAACGCAAACAATTCTTTAGTTTAATCAGGACAAGCTTTACTGCAATTAAATTAAATCGAACGAAACCAGTTTGATTTGGATTGGCACAAGCAGCCCAATCCGGACCGCTTTGTTCATGGACATTCATTCATTCATTGGACCTGCGTAGACTAAACTGTCAAAGACAACCACGATGGACGTTGAGTTAAATTTAATTTAAAATTGGAACGCGTTTTAGCCAGCTTGTTTTAAATCATGTTTTTTCTATTGTGTTGATTTTTTGTAAATGACATTTTAAAAATGATTAATACCATTTTAAGGACGACTTTTAAACTGACAGTTATTGTATGGATCTGACAGGACTTAAGACCACTTAAACCTAGATTAAAAAGCCTGCAAGTGGACGTAAATATTTTATGTAACAATACATTTATAGAAAAGAACTTACACAACGTAGCGGTATGGGACAAAAATGAAATATGTTAATGTTATGGTTTATGTCAATCCAATTTATGAAAAGTGTAAACAAAGACGCCAATTACCCCACCATAGACATTTAGTGATGTGAAAACCTAGAACCTAGTGTAAAA
The DNA here is from genome assembly GCF_025370935.1 of Choristoneura fumiferana. Lineage (NCBI taxonomy): Eukaryota > Metazoa > Arthropoda > Insecta > Lepidoptera > Tortricidae > Choristoneura > Choristoneura fumiferana. The sequence goes on along the minus strand of NC_133477.1, from coordinate 16,732,112 downwards.
TCATTAATCTGTTCAGTAAATCGATTAATTTATTAATTGAGTATATCAAAGTATTTTTGTGTATTTTATATTTTACTGTTTATCTGTTTATTCAATTATAAAAGCAGTAATATTTTTTTTGACATAGGTAAGTAAATAAAAGTAGCTTATTAAATCGAGCATTAATTCATTTTTAAAATGTCAAATTTTCCACCATTTCTACGCTATTATATGCTACCACAGATTATACCCATGTTTCATTCAAGAAATAACGTCAGATTTTGACGAAGATTTTTCAAATAAAAATTTAATAGTGAAATCAAGTGAATTTTGGTGAAAAAAATGATTACCTATACACGTCTAGTTAAAAGATACGAAGTAATTCGTAATCTGTAAAGATGAATGGGTTTATTGATGCGATCCACTGGGTGTTTATATAAGAATTTTGATAAAATCGGTTTGTTTACACTTTATATAAAATGGATTAATATAAACCATCTATATTCCTCTGTGTGTAACTAACTTGGACGATAAAAATATCTTATTCACTATCATTATTTTTAAGTCACTCCGTGTTATTTTATGAAAAACAACCAAAACAAAGAAACTATTAAGGTTCAAGCTACTTAACTTTCAGCTGGGGTTCCCTATCTTTTTTTTATTGCGAACCCTATCTGAAGCTTATCGGCCGTAATAAACCCAAGTCAATGAACTTATTATCTTTCCAGCCACTACCACTTTTATTAGGACCCAGTAGTTGATAGTAGGTTTATTTCTTTTTCAGCTGGCATACTTGTGGCTTAATTAATAAAACAAACAGTTTTTATTAAAATATTACTCTACGTCATGATCAACTTTGTTGTACATGTTGTGAAAAATGAATATTATTTTATATATATCATAGTAAAATAGTAGATTGTATAAAGAGAGCATAAAACGAGCCATTCTACCCGAGACGTTCATATAGCCACCCGACCTGGTACGACGAGAGTGGATAGACACGTCAAGGGGAAAATGCGTTTCATGCTAGAGTTTTACACTCTGCTTTTCACTTCGATTACGAGGAAATGAAATGGTAACAGCGGAAACAATTGTTCACTTACTATGTACCTTTTATTTTTCATGCATTGCAATTGTAAATTCTTATTCTTATTGATTTTTATTTTTAAATAAAGTAAAAATCATTAAAAAAATATATAGAAACTTTTATGTTTCTAGCTGTTGACGCCTCATTGCCTTGGTCTTAGACGAAGATTTTACTTTATGCACTAGAGCATAAAAAGTAGTTTTATGTCGCCTTGATCCAGTATAAATACGAAGTTTACGAGCATGAGAAGTGAATATAAATTAAAGCTTGTTATTAATACACTCACTTTAGACGTGAGCGTCACATTGGAGGATCATTAAATACTAACTTCCGTCATCATCCCAAGTCTTTATACATTAATCGTCCTCTACGATTTACGTGTCGTGAGAGGGCATGGGCCAATGTTTCCCACGTGGCTCCCGTACGGATTGAGAACTTCACACGTACCGTTGAATCACTTGAATTGTTTTTTTCCATAAAACCCTAAAAATATCCTTTAGTAAGTTGCATGGCTTTAATCTAGCTGGCCGTTTTCTGTCTGTCTATGTAACTACACTGCTGATTCTCTGTATACGGATTACGGTGTGACAGTAAATTTTTTGAATTTTCAAAATAATGTTTTCTATAATTTTTACAGAGAACCTGTCAAGGTCTTATTCAATATAGATTAATCTTACAGCCTTTCAAGTGAGCTACCAGCTCTTCAGTCCCCTGAGGCGGTCTAGCATTTTCGAATATCTCTTTTATTACCTAATGCACTTGGATGGTCGATTGATGAGAAAATATATTTTAAAACGAGTATTTAGTTCTCAGTTTAAGCTAGAGAGACTAAGTTCAAGATACAAAGGTACTGAAAACTAAAAGGTGGAGCGTTATTTATAAACAGATTGCTAAATTAATTGTTCTTTGAGTTGTTAACCTCGCGAATCTATCTTTGTATAACCTAAAAATAAATAAATGTTCACAACCTGCTTAGAGACCCACACGGCTGCGCCATTTTGATTTTATTCAAAAATATGATCGATAGAAAATCCATATCATTATCGAAACTCCTTAGAAAATTTCACGAGAATCTGTTAAGACATGTGCCTTGTACAGGCAAACAGACAATCGAACAACTGGACAGATATGAAAGCATTTTGTCCAAGCAGAAATGAAGATACTTCGCTCACGCTCGCTCAGTCAATCCTTACTAATATAATTTTAAATGCCAAAGTATAATTATATATATTATGTCAGTGTGAAATTTGGTCTGAAGATAATTTTGGGACTCCGGAAAAATCATAATTTACGGGATAAAACATCCCGGATAATTTCAGAGTTCCCATGGGATATCGTCAAATGAATTTTTTGCAGACGAAATCGCAAGCAAACGCCAGTAATAAATTAAGATTGTTTATCTAAATGTCTTCAGAAAAAAATGTTAAGGTGGCATTTTAACCGGATTATTGGATTACGAGTATCAAAGACCATTTGTTAAATCGTGCCATTGGAACGTAATATCAACACGCATCGACTCTGCTCAATATAATTATATAAAATCATGCATCTTTTTTTTACATTTGAGTTTGACTAAGCGATACAGGAGTGACCTTTACATTTCCTAATCCAGAATACAGATGCCGTGAAAAAATGTAAGAATTTTTCAGCAATGAGACTTGAGAATGTTTTGAATATACCTTTAAAGGTCAAATTAAGAAGAGTATACGCCCACGACGCTGGGAAAAAGGAGAATTATTCCGGATTATTTTGAAGAGTACCTACCTAGCCCTTATAAAAAACGACCAAGTGCGTGTAAGTCTCGCGCACCGAGAGATTCGTACAAATTTGTAGGAATCTATGAGTATCCGGTGTTAGCAAAGCCCCTTTTCTAAGCAAAATGAAAGCAGTGTGGGGTATTTTTTGGAGGGTTGTCAGACAAATATAAAAAAATAAGATTTTCAGACTTTATTGGTTGTGCTACCTTCATACGGTCACGAGCGTTAATTTGAGACCCATTTCGTCAAAAAATCCTTTGAATTGTCATAGAAAATGACAGAGCTTCGATTTTAAGTGGGTCCCAAATTAACGATCGTGATCGTGGGACCAAATTTCAAGTTTCTATGACAACCGGAAATACAACGTTTTAAACTTTCTTGATTTTCACTCATAATAGTCAAAATATTACAAACTGGACTTATCACGCGTGATAAGTCCAGTTTGTGATATTTTGACTATAACCGGAAATACGTTCAAATTTTTTTGGTTACGGCAATATCTAAGGAAACAACTTTTTTTAATGACTGTACATTTTGATGGCGTCGACTTAGAAATTTATTTTTTTACTGCTTCAAGGAGTACCAGACTTATAGGCAAATTGTAGGGACAAATTATACCAATTGACCTAGCCCCAAACTAAACAAAGCTTGATGGGTGCTAGGCATAAGAAAATATAGCGCCTATCAAATGAATATACATACAATCTAGTGGTTAGGAGGTATTATTATGTACAGTTAAAGAAACTGAGTCGCGTACCAAGGTGGTACCTACCTATTACTGATGTCAAATTGACATTCAATAAATTTGAAAACGAAATCATGGTGAAATTGATTATGAAAAGATCCCACCTTGTACGCAGTTCAGTTTTCTCGACTGTACTGTATCTTGTCTATACCCTAAATCAGTCTACGTACGTCTGCCCTCAGCATCAGCTCACGAGGTTCACGGATCGCTTGTTACTTTGAACTCCACGATAAGGGCTGCCTTTTTAAATAGGCACACTGGAGCAAAAAACCCGGGCCTTGCGGCTTTGAATCACAACTTTTAAGGACCAATAAATACACGTTGACATTTTTAAAGGGTCGTTATTGAAATTATAATGTTCGGAGCATTTTTATTGTGTTTCGTTCGCTAAAATAATCTCATGTGGTATTATGATATTTTTGCATGATTTTACTTTATTGATTTCTTTCGTTAGAAAGGATCAAAAAAGGTTAGCTTTGTTTTGGCAAAACGCGGTATCTAGAGGAAAATTAAAACTAGGTTTTAAGAGTTACAGTGTAAATTGCAATGAAATTTATCAATATTATTGGTAGAAAGTCAATATACACTAAGCATGTATATATGGATTAGGGTCCGAAAAACTAATTTAACGATGTTACCACAAAACACAGTAACTCGAGTTACAGTTTTTTGCCATAGCACGTCAAAACATTTGGAAGACGAATTTCACTTTTTTTCCATCACACATAATACTTACACCTGAAATATTGATGCTTAACACATCGAAAAACAAAACACCGAAAGAACGAACGGCCAATGGTCTCTACATTGATGCTTGAAATAATATTTTTAAAATGACATGCCGACGTATTTTTGATGGCAATACAATAATTAGTGAAATTCTGGTGGTCCGGCCAGGATCGTCTACGCAGGACGAAACTGTTAAAAATAGTGTTAACCATTCCTATAAGTTTACCTTGTCTTTGATCAATGCATGTGATATGACAACACTAATTTTGTCTCTGGTTTTACTCCCTTCCTTCCGTTTCTGACACCAACCGCTCTCAGGCGTGTTTTTATAAAATCCATTTATTTCTTACAATAGTTCATTGTTATTTAAGAAACTCATTAGTTGTATTGGTGACTAATACACAGTTGAATGTACTCGAAGTATTATTTATGCAGCCACTGCCTCCGTTGACCCTGCTTCCACATACGCTATACGGCAACCTCCTCTGCACTTCATCAGGTTATGGGCCCAGATATAACGAGGTACGTGACTTGCCTTAATCCGTCGAGAAGATTGAGCACTGATTGCACATTTTGGCAAGCTGACATCGTGGCAACTCATTTTAACAGATACCTTCAGCGGTTATTAGCATCGAATTGAAACTTGGTATGGATGTACCTATTTTGAATAACAATTCCAAAATTCCAAAAGTCCAGATTATTACTTTCTAAAATGATACTCTCCAAATGATTTCGTACGCCGACAGGCACATCATAGTTTGCTCTCTTGTTTGTTTGTCACCTAATTATACCTATGCTGACGAAATAAATAAATGAAATGAAATGAAAAAATAAAAACAATTTCATGAAAGGTAAACTTGCTCGTGTAAGACAAAGTATGCTGAGAATTCCAACGTTCACAACCTCTGATGTATGAAACTTGTTCATCTTTGCTTGGCGCTTAGAAAATGTAGATATATTGAACTTATATTATTCAGATCGTTATACGATAATATGGTAATTTTTTTCGAGTATATTTTATCTACCCGTCGTTCGTTCGTCGTCGTTCGTGTATTTTTTTAAAGAAGGGTTATGTATGTACCTATGTATATTTTATCAACAACTAGCAGACCCGGCAGAGGTTGTCCTGCCCGAAAAAACACTATATTAACATACCAACAACAGCGCCATCTAGCGGGTCCAATTTATTTAAATACGTTCTTTAATTTGAGGGGAGAGTTTAACGTATCGACGGGATGAACATTAAATGTTTAACAGCTACGAAACCCATGAACATTTCGTATGGGAAAATGTTTTTGCTTTTATTTTGTTTTTTCGACAATTTTCCAATATTTTTAATACTTATTATCCTATTAAAGACAAAGACAAATACAAAAACATAAAAATCATAAAAATTGGTCCAGCCGTTCTTGAGTTATAAATGGTGTAACTAACACGACTTTGTTTTATATAATAATTTAGATATAGATATGTAAAGTACCCTATCTTTCAACATACTCGTTGGGAACTACTGTCCAAGCCCTCTCACACTGATAGCAAGCCTGTACTCAGCAGGGAAACGTTAGGCTGGGAATGATGAGATGACTGAGATTACACCAAATAGGTACAGAATTAAAGGTAAACAAGGATGGAATGAATGTGTAAATACATTTTTTTTAATCAACAATATTACTTTAAAAAGTCCCAGAAGGTCTCGCAAATCTTCACCGATTATTTTCTCCTAAATAAGATTTTAAGCAAAAGTAATAAACTAAAAGGAAGCGCCGGGTGTTTTTAATTAAAAAATGTTCGAAGCAGAAAATATAGGCCAGCACTACGACAGGGTTCCTATTTAATTTATATAACAATAATAATAAAAGACGTAGGGATGTGACTCGGGCTAGGCCTTTTCAGTCACGAACGCAAGTGTCGTCGTGATTCTACTTGAATCATCTGTAAAGATGGCAAGGCCTATTATTATTATTATTTATTAGGGATGTGACCATCCCATCGCGCGCCGGTGTTGTGGTACCAGTGCAGCGACATCACAAAAAATAGAAAAATACAAACTTACGAGCAAATACATGTTAAACACCCAAGACCTGAGAACAAACATTCGTTTTATACATACAAATTGCTGCCCCGACCGAGGATAGAACCTGGGACCTCAAGCTTCATAGTCAGGTTCTCTAACCACTTAGCGATAGTTGGGTTTGTGTAATTTGTGTGTGTTCTTACAGTATCGAGGCGGAGGAGCCGCATGAACATTGGTTGCAAAGACTTAGCTATCATAAGGTCACGGGTGAGCAAAGTAAGCAAGGTCCGCCCGGATTGCTACCACCATCTTGCTCGCTAATCCTGCCGTGAAGCAGCAAGCACTGTTGTGTTTCGGCGTGGAGAGTAAGACAGCTGGTGAAATTACTGGCACTTAAGGTATCCCATCTTAGGCCTCTAGGTTGGCAACGCAACTGCAATCCTCCTGGTGTTGCAGGTGTGTATGGGCGGTGGTGTTCTCTTACCATCAGGAGACCCACTTGCTCGTTTTCCATCCAGTCGAATAAAAAAAAAAGTTAATGTCGCTGCCTGGAAATAGACTTGAGCTTGTAACTACCGTAAGACTCACTCATATTAAATTATATTGACCCGGATAACTCACGTCTTATCGAGTTTAGCTCGAGGACGATTTGATTAACGATATTGGTGCGCGTGTTGCAGCAGCCGCCGAATCGCGTTGCTCCTAAGAAGAGGGGCTACGGATAAGTTCGAAAAACGTCGAGCTAAATTCGATTTAAGACGTGAGTTATCCGGGTCAATATCATTTAATAGACTTGAGCTGTTGATTTACGCGTGCAAAGCCGCAGGTGAACACTAGTAATGAATAAAGGTACAGAAAAACAATATCTAAGGATTCCGTATTTGCTACAACACATTTTAGCGTTCTTTCCCTAGAGCCTCATTCGTACTTGTAACGAATTTACTGAACAATCGAGTAAATTACGCACAACGAAAATAAGACACATTCTGCTCCGGAAACGAAATCCTGAAAAAATATTAGCCTCTAAAATTAAACGAGAATTTTTTCTCGTCTTGTTTCGCTTGTTTTTATTATAACACAGTAGAGGATACGATGAAGAACGACCTGCGTTCACCTGTTTAATAACTAAAAAGCTATTTAGGGTTCCGGAGCCAAAATGGCAAAGACTGTCTGTCTGTCCGTCCGTCCGCGGCTTTGCTCAGGGACTATCAATGCTAGAAACCTGTAATATTGCACGGATATATATGTAAACTATGCCGACAAAATGGAACAATAAAAAATAAAAAAAATTTTTTTTAGAGTACCTCACATAGACGCAGAGTGGGGGTGATTATTTTTCTCATCCAACCCAATAGTGTGGGGTATCGTTGGATAGATCTTTTAAAACCATTAGGGGTTTGCTAAGACGATTTTTCGGTTCATTGATTTTTTTACGAAATATTCAATTTTAATGTGCAAATTTTCATTAAAATCGAGGGTCCCCCTTCTAAAATCTAAACCGGTGGGTGGAAAAATTTGAAAAAATTCAGGATGGTAGTAAGTATATTAAACTTTCAAGGAAAACTATAACGGCTTAGTTTGCTTGAGAATTATTAGTAGTTTTACTCTTAAATAGCAGCCTAAAGCATAAAATATACCTAAACTTGGAAGATTCCGTATAAAATACGAAATCCTTAGAAAAATATTACTTATTTTTTTCGTAATGGCTACGAAACCCTATTTTGGGCGTGTCCGACGCGCTCTTGGCGGGTTTTTATAGTTAATTTAGCACGAAAAAATATATACCTATCGCGAGTGGGTTGCCTAAATAATTCCTGGCCAAAGTATAAAAACAAAAAAAGGATTCGTTTATAGAACCCTAAAAAATCATTTTGTAAATAGGCCGCAATGGGCACTTTTGCACGTCATTTTTTTTAAATACCAGCGCTTTCGGAAAGACCATCATTGCCAAGAAGAATGCGCGCAAGAATTTGGCAAAATAATTCAGTTCGTTTTAAGAAAGCACCGGAATTTCTTTAAAAAATGGCCAGTATTTTTGCGTTTTTTTTTTCATTTTCCTCGATTGCGACCTTGTCCAATTACTTACAAAGTTACTTCACGAAGAATCTGAAGCTTTCTTTTTTTATTTAAGTTATCCTTTGCCGTTTGGTTCCAGTCTGTGGGTTTATTTAAAATTCTCTTTTGAAGCAACTTTTTAGTGAAGCGAGGTGAAGTGTCGTAAAGGGTACATCTAATTAAAATTTTAATGATGTAATTTAAAAAATAATAAGTACTAAAAAATAAAAAAACAGTATTATGTTGGTACTGTAGTGGACAGACGGTCCACTATTCTAATAAATCCCTATTTAAAAGAAAGCTGTGTTTAATATTTTTCAATTACTTATATTGTGAATCAACTGGAATCAACTGACTTCGTTGGCAGCTCGCATACAAGTCTTATGTAACTCCCTTGCGCCCGTTCGCTGTTATAATATTTAAAAAAATGGAAACAGGTTGCCAGTACTAAATGAACGATCACCAAGGAGTTTTACACATTTAGTACAGTACCTACTGGCGTTTACCCAAACGATTCATATACTCGTATTATTTGACGGCTAAATTGGAATAAAATTATATTTTACTAAATTGTGACGTTCTTTTTTAGGGTTCCTTAAACGAAGAGTGACAAACGGAATCCTATTAATGTCGCTACGCTGTCCGTCCCTCTGTTCGGTTCGCCTATCAGTCATAATAAACGTATACCCACATAATGAGTATTTCATTATAGCTACAAAAAAAAGAAACGAAGCCCCCCGACCTCCTATGTTTTTTTATTTAAGTAATTATACTTTTATTATTTTTCTCATCACTCCACATCAAGGTCATATCCGCGGTTTACCCTTGAAATGTCGACAAACTTTTAAAAGTCGACGTTTCCTATATTTTCATTTCATCGCATATTCATTACCTGGAATGATTAAGATGAGTATTTTAAAATCACCGATATTTAATTTTCTGGGAATATTCTTTAATACATAGTTTATTTGGCAGAACTTCATTTCATATTTTATTATTTCATACTTTTTGAATAACTTTTTTTTGGGGTTGCTGTTCTAACCTAACCTAACCTACTTTTCTGCTAGCGATTTATTTTTGTTGGGGTCGCAGTTCTAACCTAACCTACTTTTCCGGTAGCGATTAATTTTTGTTGGGGTCGCAGTTATATAACCTAACCGAATTTACTTTTCTGGTAGCGATTTTTTTGGGGTCGCAGTTCTAACTTAACCTAACAATACAATACAATACAATTACTCTTTATTGAACACCAGAAATAGTAAGCGATACAGAAAACAGGTACACAGAGAAAATAACAAGGTAGGCGGCCTTATCGCTTAAGAACGATCTCTTCCACCTAACCTAACCTAACCTACTTTTCTGGCAGCGATTTATTTTTATTGGGGTCGCGGTTCTAATCTAACTTAACCTATTTTTCTGGTAGCAGTTTATTTATTAGGGTCACAGTTCTAACCTAACCTAACCTACTTTTCTGGTAGCGATTTATTTTTGTTGAGGTCGTAGTTCTAACCCAACTTATTTTCTGGTGTTTTATAATAATACGCTGAAGAAATAAACAACGATATTTAGTTGTTCTGTCTCATGAATAGTTGATGAAATATATTTTAAGCAAATAATAGGTAATCCTTGTTCTGTTGCTCTAATAATTGTTTAAATATGTAATGAATAGTCGATGAAGTGAAATTACTCCAAAATAAAATATTAGTATTATGAATTGTTTTCGATTAAATGAAATTCGATAAATAGTTTGTCGACATTTCAAGGGGCACCCCATGTCCGCACTACTACTTGTACTATTATCTATTCTATGAAACTAGGTACGTACATTTAACTTAAACGCAGGACTCAGTTACTATTAGATTTTTATAGATACAGCCGTTCATAGCGTACTCGTAATGCTGACGTATCGTCAAATTTGAACGAATCGTGCGCAAATTCGTGAATAGCCTATATACGTACTGCTTCCTCTCAGAACAGGAGGGCGGGCCATAGTTCCCACGCGGGCCCAGTGCGGATTGGGAACTTCGCACGCACCATTGAATCGCTTCGCAGTTTGTGCAGGTTTCCTCACGATGTTTTCCTTCACCGCAAAGCTCGTGGTAAATTTCAAATGTAATTCCGCACATGTCCTATAATTTGTAAAAAATTGTTTATTTTCAGTTTGAGGCTATTATTTTTAACCAGTACGTGCTCGCTGAGGTATTGCCTCGACGTAGTGCTGCGTAAAACTGTAGTTACGAGCGTTAAAATAACTTGCGCGCGCAGCGCATATCGTAACAGCAGGGCTACTACGAAACTCGAAACTCGAAGTTCATGTCGTGCGGTCCCTCTGACACTTATATTATTTTATCTACATGCATATCATAACTTCCCTGTTATATGTTCAGAAACGACTATCAAATGGCCTTTATTAAGAAACCTGGTATCTGCGGGTGCATCTTAATGTTCACATTAAAGTACAGTGCATCTTAATGTTTACATTAAAGTATCGGTAATACTTTTTTTAACAATGCATATCTGTACATATTGTAGAAAACTTATGACATGCATGTAGATAATAATTATTATTATAAATAAAACTTTAGTTTTTTATTATCTGTTTTATTTAAGCTTTGGTAGGTACTTCAAACTAGTTATCAGTAACACTAACTTAAAATACAGGCCATATCTGAACATATTATAGAAAACTTATGATATGCATGTAGATAAAGTTATGTATGCGGCTATACATAATTAGGCATTAAAACACTCGTGTGATCTTATTATGAAACTCGCCTTCGGCTCGTTTCATAAAACCACACTCGTACTTTAATGCCTCTCATTATGCACCAGCCACATAAATAACTATAATATGAGAGCGAGAGGAAGTTTCGAGTTTCGTAGTAGCCCTGCAGGCTATGACCGATTCAATGGCGTACGGTTATTGCAACATCTTGCATTCAAATTGACTTGCTATTTTTTGTAAATTATTAATAAATAAATATCATGGGACACTTGACACATTGACCTAGTCCCCAAAATAAGCAAAGCAAAGTTTGTGTTATGGGTACTAAGGTAGGTAACGGACAAACATATTCAAACACATGAACACATTCGTATTTTTATATATTTAATGAGAAAAATCCGGATAACTCACGTCTTAAATCGAGTTTAGCTCGACATGTTTCGGGCTAATTCGTAGCCCTTCTTAGAGCAACGTGACTCGGCAGCTGCTGCAACACGCGCACTGCTCGCGCCCGCTCTGCTCGCGCAACGTTTCGAAATTCGTATGTTTCATACAAATATCTGCCCTGACAAGGGATCGAACCTGGGACCTCAAGCTTCACAGTCAGATTCTCTAACCACTGGTCAGATTCTCTAACCACTGTGGTAAGTGTCTGTCAGCTTCTGTTTGCAGAAGAGGGTCCACCATGAATGATTCAGCGGTCTAATATTCAAGTCTAAAATATCTTTATTAGCCTGTCCATAATAACCTACCTTAGAAAAATTTAAAAACCTCCGACATTTTTGACTACGAAGCTTGAGGTGGTTCGATTCCCGGCCGGGGCAGATATTTGTATGAATAATACGAATGTTTGTTCTCGGGTTCTGGATGTTTAATATGTATTTAAGTATGTTTATCCGTTGCCTAGTATATCCATAGTATAAGCTTCGCTTAGTTTGGGTCTAGGGCAATTGGTGTCAAGTGTCCCATGATATTTATTTATTTATTGTAATTTCAAAGTTCAATATCTGAAAAACGGCTGAACCGTTTTTTATCAAACATTGCTAAGAACCACGGCACTCTACCCTGTATCAGGTTCCTGGCTAGTGTATCGTTAATATTTTTAAATTTTGATTAATGTTTTCAGGTCAGTTAGTCAGGGGCGTCGTTTACTTGGTAGCATACTCGGCTCATACAGCTAAAAGAAAAAAAAACTCTAACACCCTGTTTCACCATCCATTGGTTAGATTAATTTTAACTGGCGGAAAAATGTGATGCCATCTCTGTTTGTTTTGTTCGAATAGACGGAGACGGCATCACATTTACTTATCCGTCAGTTAAAATTAATCAATGGGTGGTGAAACAGACCCTAAATCTAAGAAAACATAAAAGGTGTACACTTATAGGTAGTAGAGAGGGACGGCAATACAAACGAGAACATTTTTACTGTCTATTTCCCCTATTGACTATGCGAGCCTGCCGCTTGTACAGTCACCAGCACCAATATCTGACACAACAAGCGTGCATAAATATCTGATACGGTTCTATTTATAGGGCCGGAAGGACGTGTCAGATATTTTTGCACGCTCCGCTGTGGCAGATATTAATGCTGGTGATTGTACAGTTATTATGGCTACATTGTAATCATTCATCCATTATTTCGTAACACAAGTATGTTCTACGTTATTTCTCCACCAATTTTCCTCGTACCAACAATACAAGGAAGCAACAATATTTTTCAATTACTTTTGTTTTGTGGAAATACAGTTCTCCTGCTCGTTTGCCGAAGAAAGAACTCTATAATAATGAAATGATTGTTTCTGATAGTACATTATTATTGGAGCCGACATTTAATAAGGTTGCTTTGCGTACTACTACCGTATACCATATTTCTGGGACAGCGTTCCCGGTACAACTTAGGGATCCAAGGGATCAAAGGGCCGGCAACGCACCTATGATAGGCCAGGCACCCCTTGTGTTGTGGATGTGCATGGGCGGCGGTGGCCGCTTCCCATCAGGTAACCCGAATGCTCGTTTTCCCCTCTAATATAAAAAAAATGGTTTAGTCTCAGTGTTAAAATCACCATTCCTGTGAGAATTTCGAAAAACCCGTCCGTAATGCTTACCCTACCTATAATAATAGAGGAAGCCGTGAGTAGAATTTTAAGATTCTACCTAATAAAAATCGTAGTAATCTAGTGGTTACTTCTCCAACAGAAGGTTGTTGGTTCGACTACGGCCTTGCACCTCTTAAGTTTTTCTGAACTTATGTGAGAAATTACACTAGCGATTTACGGGCGAGTCGAAAGCGAGGTGAGCGTGTAGCGAGCTCGCTGCGAGCTCGTAACGAGTTCACCGCGAGCGCGCAACGATGTCGCTGCGAGCGCGCAGCGAGTTAGCTGTGTAGAGCGCCGAAGACGCCCTATTATTATTGTACGAAGAGTCCCCAATATAGCGTTTTGGCGCTATGCGCAGCTAACTCGTTGCACGCTCGCAGCGACATCGTTGCTCGCTCGCGGCGATATCGTTGTTCGCTGGCAGCGAACTCGCTGCGCGCTTGCCTCGCTTTTAACTCGCCCGCAAATGGCTAGTGTGATAAGACCATATGATTAACAGTGAATGAATATAATACAATAGAAGACAATACAATACTACTTCCAATAGAATACAATGACTCTTCATTGAACACTACACACACGCTATACACTTTGTGTAAGTTTTAGCAAAAATAAATGATTTGATTTGAACATCAAAACATAGTAAGCAGTACAGAAAACACTGGTATATAACTAGTAAAGACGAGTACTGCACCAAACCACTGTCCCATCCGTCCTATTATTTATATGATGCTGATGAAATTCCCAGTTTAAATAATTTATTAAATCAGGCGTTACTTTGCGGAGGTCTATATCAATGAACTAAAAGAATTTCCTTGCTCACCCGCGACCCTCCCTCCTCCTCCTCCTTGCGAGGTCGCGGGTGAGCAAGGAAATTCTTTTAGTTCATTGATATGGACCTCCGCAAAGTAACGCCTGATTCAATAAATTATTTAAAATCAGCATGCGTCGCCGTGCAGGCATGTTTATATCTTAAATTAACTAAGCAACACCGTCTAGCTGTTCAAAATATTTGGTTTAATCAACAATGTTAACGTTTGAATATTGTACCTAATTATATTCAATTAGGTCGCGGGTGAGCAAGGAAATTCTTTTAGTTCATTGATGAAATTCCCATCTGTCGGCCACAACTGCCCGGAGAATATAATGAAAATGTATTAAATGATATTGCAACGGATAACTAACGACTTAATCGAGTAAATGTGAGTAAGTCTCACGGTATTAATTGTATTTCATTTGATAAAAGTATTAAAATCAATGTTTACACACAGAATCTACGGTAAATAATCTACCATCCAATCTTACAACTTACAAGCGCAACGTTATTATTTAATTTTCTAATCAACTCAGCTGAGACAAAGGTAAGCGAACTTTTCAAGAAAGATTCCCATTGAAAAGTTTTAGTAAGTTTCAGTTACAACAGTCCGCCTACCCCGGGGCTCGTTGAATAAATTTGCCATCCAGTTTGCTTCAATTAAAACGTTGTAGCAAAGGGAATAAGTTTAAATTGTAACGGGTTTATAATGGCATATACGTTCCTTTCGAGCTGAGCTGAGCTTTATTTTTAACACAGGTACCTTAGTTAAGGATGCCCTCTGGCCAGGTGAAGTCTTGTGGTTATTCACTAAAGTGACGATCTGTGAAAAGCTGCTGGTAGAAGCTGGATGCGTCGAGCCGAAGACAGGCCGCAAGGGCACTCACTGGGGGAGGTCTATGGCCAGCAGTGAAATGCTACGATGATAATGACAGAATATAATAGGGTTTGTCACGAAAAAAAGTAGTCACCTAAAGTTGGGCCTCCATAAGTAAATAGAAACTAAAACTAAGGACTCCTACGTTGGACACCAATTGACTTAGTTCCAAACTAAGCAAAGCTAGTACTATGGACACTAGGCAACGGATAAATATACTTATACAGATAAATACATACTTAAAGACATATTAAACATTCAAGATCCGAGAACAAACATTCATATTATTAATACAAATGTCTGCCCCGGCCGGTAATCAAACCCGAGACCTCAAGCTTCGTAGTCAGGTTATCTAAACACTTGGCCATCCGGTCGTCTACTACATACTAAAAACTTTTCTTTCAGTATGGTAAAATATGCCATTTCAACAAAGATATTTATTTACATTTATCTATAGCTACTTTATTTCTTGAACAAGCCTTAATTCACACGAGCAAAGCGGTTAAAATCAAGCTTAACAAAGTACATCCGTTCGTGCCCGCCGAGTTCACCGTAGAACATCTGGCCATGCGCAGGTGCGGTGAGACGGATCGAGAAAACGTTTCCACGCTATTACTTACTAGCCGGCGAGATGTAGTGCAATTTATGAGACAGCAGCGGAAAACTCATTGGAGAAAACTACGTGTTAAAGATTTGCAAAGGCCGTGCCAGAATAAGCTAAGTAATTCTGCCCCCTCAAGTTTGAGCTTGTCATTTTTATGGATGGTGTCGTGTGGCCCTACATTAATAATTAATATGCAAAATTTCAGCCCCCTGAACTTTATAGTTATATATGTAAAATAAAACTAATTTTTCTTCAAATTTCTTTACCAGCCAATTAATTTTAGCAAGTGTCACAAAATAATATCTTGTACATTTTCTAAATATTATTAGGTATATGGCATAAATTACACTTTCATTGCGACATAGAAAAAAAATGCTGACCGCTCTTTTCATTTTTTCCGCTGTCTTTCTGTCCGTCCATCAGTCACAGGGCTCTATCTCTTGAGCCTTAATAGCTAGGCACTTGAAATTTTCACAGACTATGTATTACTGTGGCCGCTATAACAACAAATACTAAAAACAGAATAATAGGGGCTCCCATACAACAAACGTGATTTTTTGCCGTTTTTCGCTAGATATTAATAACGGCAACTGGTAGACGCTTGAATGAAATATTCACAAAATATTTAGTTGTATAATCACTTTAAAAATAAATAATTTAATTACAAAACCTAATACCTCTTTAGAGAATCACGCATGTAAAGAAATGTGACGTGTGTACGTAGTGTGAAAATATTGGCCACTTACATCTCATGAGGCTTTATAAAAAATAAACTTGCGACGATAAATTGATTTCGAGGGAAGAAAGGCTATTTGACTTAGGTCTAGTTTTGCTTTTGTGACGTTTTTAATGTCATTCAATATTTCCATCGGTTTTTTTCCCGCCTTATGAACCTACCGAAATGACAGTCACACACACGCAACCTTTGACCCCTCAATAACGAGAAAAAACATCAAAATTAATACTAAACCCGATACTAAACCGTACCAAACATAAAACATTCTAAATTCAAATTTGAAAATTAAAGTAAAAAGCTGCCAGTATCATATTGTTTTCAATTCAGTTCTTCTCAAAACTTATGAAAACACTAATACAAGGGAATCACAATAAGGCAGTTAATCATAAAAATGTCGTTTTTCGCCAGTCACTTGGATTGTAGCAGCCGAGAGTTGGATCTCCGCCAAAATTGGATACGTTTTACTGCATTTTTCTCACTTCACTTGGGTATTATTTTACGAGGAACGGTTCGGTTACGGTATATATGATAGCTTGCAGTTAATGCACCTGAGTTTGCACTGGTTTTTAGGAAACAGAGTTAAAATATGCAAGATGGAGATGGCAGATGGCTTGCTTTTGTACGTAGTCGTTGAGACACTTAAAAATAAAATAAAATAAATAATTATGGGACACTTGACACCAATGGACCTAGTCCCAAACTAAGCAAAGCTTGTAGGTACTATGGATACTAGGCAACGGATAAACATACTTAGGTATAAAGATAAATACATACTTTAATACATATTAAACATTCAAGATCCGAGAACAAACATTCGTATTTATACAAATATCTGATACTTTGAAACATTTTTACGTTAATAAATGATAGAAGCCGTGGTGGCCTAGTGGTTTGACCTATCGCCTCTCAAGCAGAGGGTCGCGGGTTCGAACCCCGGCTCGCACCTCTGAGTTTTTCGAAATTCATGTGCGGAATTACATTTGAAATTTACCACGAGCTTAGCGGTGAAGGAAAACATCGTGAGGAAACCTGCACAAACCTGCGAAGCGATTCAATGGTGCGTGTGAAGTTCCCAATCCGCACTGGGCCAGCGTGGGAACTATGGCCCAAGCCCTCTTGTTCTAAGAGGAGGCCTGTGCCCAGCAGTGGGACGTATATAGGCTGGGATGATGATGGGATGATGAAATGATAAAAAGCCCTTTTCTAGTGCCCAGCTTTTTAGTCATCCTTGTTTTTGTAGGGAGAGCTAAGGAGCGCAATGCCTCGCCTGCGTTTGTATTCCCTGGCTGTTTTCAAATCTAGGGTCCACATTTACGCTTATTTGAATGTAGTCAAACGCAAGCCAAGATATAGTACAGTACAACCATAACTATAGCTGGAAGAAATATATTTTAGGTAATATTTGGATTTCAAATTCTGTATTAAATTCTTAAAACCTATAGAAGCTATCTATGATAAAAAAAATATAGCAACCTTTAAAATTTAGCCATCAATTAGGTTCCAGGTTACGAATCTTCCAGGACTTTTCTAGAATATGGTGGGATAAGCTGTTGAGGGATATTCTCAAACAACTGTATTTAACCTAATTTCATTTCTTTCCTTTAGGCCTTATAAACAAAGCCGAAATACATGGTTGGAAATTTCAAACTATACATAAACATAATAAACAACAAACAAACAACAATAAACAGTTTATACCCTATTCCAATTTTTCATCCTCCCGCTACCTCACGTCACGCCAACATTCTTAAGGTCGTATTTCACCTTTAATAAAAGCTTGTAAAACACAACTGGCCACAAAACCGCGAACCGTTTGCAAACAAAGCTTGACGTGATAAAAGGAAATGCATCCTAAAGAAAATGGCTTCAAGCACGCGAAGTGAGCTAATGCGAATATTTATACTTGTAAGTACTGG
Source organism: Choristoneura fumiferana (assembly GCF_025370935.1). NCBI lineage: Eukaryota > Metazoa > Arthropoda > Insecta > Lepidoptera > Tortricidae > Choristoneura > Choristoneura fumiferana. The sequence goes on along the minus strand of NC_133477.1, from coordinate 16,713,978 downwards.
CATATTTAACAAGACAAGTGTTGAGTTACCACAAAAACTCACTGGTACCTTTTAAAGTGCTGCTCTTTTTAACCCCCGACGCAAAAAGAGGGGTGTTATAAGTTTGAGCGCTATGTGTGTCTGTCTGTCTGTCTGTCTGTGTGTGGCACCGTAGTTTTTTTATTTGAAAGCATGTTTTCTAGCGATGGTTATTAGACTCGTTTCATCAAAATCGGTTCAGCCGTTTTTGAGGTATTTAACTTTGAAATGACAAAGTTGGGGGTTTTCCAACTTTGTATTGGTTAGGTTAGGTTAGGTTATGTCGTAATAGACATGTGTAGAATTTATCAATAGTATGATTGGTTATTTGGAGTCTTTTTGTATTTTTTATTTTAACTCCAAATTTGTTACTTTTACGGTCATCTCGTAAAACCATATCGAAAATACAAACTGAGTACAAACAAACAGCAAACTAAGTAACGTAGTAGAAAAAAGCAACCAGTAATATTGTATATGTGCATAGGAGAAATTCGTGTCTGTACTCCTGTCCAGTGGTAGCGTGCGGGTATGGCACGCAGCACGGAATGCTGAGGACCTGGGTTCGATTCCCAGCGCTGGTCTCTTTTTCTGGTTTTTCCGTGCATTTGGTTCACGGTGGATACTGGCTGGTCTATGGGGAGGCCTACGTCCAACTGTGGACGTCTTACGGCTGACAATTGTTAAAATTTTCATTTTTGATTCATGCATTTTTTGCTGGCTGTACTCTTTGTTGACTATACAAAGTAAGTAGGTATTGATACTTTAAGGGTCATCCATAAATTACCTACGTCGCACATTAGGGGGGGGGGGGGGTTACAGGTGGGACAGTGGTTACTTTTATTCCTGTTTTCAGCGGATTTCGCCAAAGGATGCCGAATTTCGCCCCGGCAGGGCTACTAGAAACTCGAAGTTCGTATCTCTCGCTCTCGTATTAAATAGTATACGTGTCAGAGGGACCGCACGACACGAACTTCAGGTTTCGAGTTTCGTAGTAGCCCTGCAGGCCCTAACTACGAAGTGCCAAATTTAACTTCGCATCTTGCCGTCCCGCTGACGCTTATTTTATTTAATACGAGAGTGAGAGGGATGGTAAGATACGAACTCCGATTGTCGAGTTTCGAAGTAGTTGTGGGGATAAACCACCGCATACCTTTGCATGAAGCTTTAATAGTTGTACTTTAACGTAAACCTTTGCATTCTAATCGCAAATGATTTGCTAGTTATTGCGAGGAAAAACTTTGCAGTCCCAGTTGTACTTTAGTTAGTTATATGGTTCATTGTAATCGCATTATGAACTGTAGAGAGCCATTTCATGCAACCTGGGAGTATAAAAATGTCGTATAAATGTAGTGGAGAAATATTTTATGGTCCGAGATACAGAGTTGCGTATATTGCAGAATAAAAGGGATATTTACGGTTGAGGATTGCTGTATTTAAAAATGGAGATAATTTAACTTTTGTCTAAGTCTTATACTCATTTTTGAGTCAGCATAAGTGTCCATAGGATATTTATACACGTATAGAGATATGGATAAAGTTAATACATAGTTATGTATGAGCACAGATATAGATTACACTAGATTACGCAAATGCATCTACTTCGCGTGTCCGAACCCCGACCAAACGTCAGGGTTGGCCCCATACAAAGACTGAACGCTAACTGACTAATCATGACTAGTGACTGACTCGAGCCCCACGGCGCGGGCGGGCGGCGCATTTGAATCGATTTGGCGCGGACATCGGGGAATTCACATCGCTAATTCGCTCTTGAGACTTCACAGTAGATATAAAAAGTGACACGGTTGGTTTTCACACAGATTGAGGTGTTTGCGTTATCTAGTGTAGTCATATCTGTGTGTATGAGCGTTTCTGTAATAGGCTAGCTGGCCCTAGTATCGTGGGGTCTGTTTGATAGCTTTGACATTGTCGCGTTTGTGATTGATTGAATTTTTTTTTTTATAAAAAAATACAATTGCCACCACTAACAAACCACATATATTGCACTAACCACATGTTTGTGCGCCAATAATAATATTAAAGCCGTGGTGGCCTAGGAAGCCGTGGTGGCCTAGTGGTTTGACCTATCGCCTCTCAAGCAGAGGGTCGTGGGTTCAAACCCCGGCTCGCACCTCTGAGTTTTTCGAAATTCATGTGCGGAATTACATTTGAAATTTACCACGAGCTTTGCGGTGAAGGAAAACATCGTGAAGAAACCTGCACAAACCTGCAAATCCGCACTGGGCCCGCGTGGGAACTTATGGCCCAAGCCCTCTTGTTCTGAGAGGAGGCCTCTGCCCTGCAGTGGGACGTATATAGGCTGGAATGATGATGATGATGAATAATATTAATTGTATGTGTTATCGCCGTGTCACTTTTTACCAAACGAATGACACGGTAATTAGACGGATGCATAAATGAATGAGAATAGCCACCATCTTTCTTCCAAATCTGTACACTTAGGAGCTGTTTCACCATCCATATATTAGTGTTAACTGACGGTTAAATGTGATGCCGTCTCTATTTGTTTTGTTCGAATAGACGGAGACGGCATCACATTTAACCGTCAGTTAACACTAATCATTGGATGGTGAAACAGCCCCTTAGTTTAATATAATTACCGTGTCGCTCTTGCTGAAAAAAAAAGTGAAACGATAATTAGACGGGTGCACAGATTAATGAGAATGGCAGTTATTTTGTGGCGAGTTGTTGTTCACTGCGGCGGTCTAATTATGTTGGCTTTTCTTTCAGCAGTAAACGTTTTTCGGCTGATGATGACTATGAATGTTTAAATACGTAGAGGTTTTAAAAGAATCTTTATTTAATTAAAAGTTCTAATCTAAATCCCTCGAAACCTTCACCACAGCCTCTACAAAGGTCAAGGCACTAAAGTACCGGACCACCGCAGACGGATTTTAGTGACAAGAGTAGAGAAATGGTACAGAGAGAAAGGTTCCAAGAAGCGTGCATAAATCAATGTCTATTATACATTTAAATAAGCGATTATTGTATTATTGTATATTATTTATATCGGTTATATTGGAAACTGCTCTAAAGAATACAATGAAGTTTGATATGAGGGTCTTCGGAGGCAAACCAAGAAAACATGTGCTGTCTAGGTTTAGCCCGGGTCCCTCCCACTTAATAGTTATTATAAACGCGAAAGTTTGTATGAACATCTGTATGATGTTTGTTTCTCTTTCACGCAAAAACTTCTTAATAGATTTTAATGAAACTTTATTATAATATAGCTCGTATACATCAGAATAACACATAGGCTAACTTCGCACGCACCATTGAATCGCTTCGCAGGTTTGTGCAGGTTTCCTCACGATGTTTTCCTTCACCGCAAAGCTCGTGGTAAATTTCAAATGTAATTCCGCACATGAATTTCGAAAAACTCAGAGGTGCGAGCCGGGGTTCGAACCCACGACCCTCTGCTTGACAGGCGATAGGTCAAACCACTAGGCCACCACGGCTTCAATCGGGATACAATCTCAAAATCTCAGCCGCTGAGAGAGAGTCATAAGGCACAGTTGTTTTTCATTCAACATCATTGAAAACCACGACTTAATTTTTGGGAAGTAACATTTTGGGATTTTTTCTTTTGTTATTCCTTTACACTAAAACAGCTAGACGGATTTGGATGAAATTTGGTATGTAGATAGCTGGACATCTGTAATAACACATAGGCTACTTTCTATCTAAATATTCTCACGGGATCGGGATAAAATTTTAAAAATTCAACTGCTAGGATTAAAGACATTAAATTTGTTGCGGGTGTAACACAGTCGCTCAGCAGTGTTGTACTAGGTATCACAAAGCGGTTGTATGAAACTAAGTCTCTGTTGGTTTGGTTTATTATACGTGCCGCTCCAGACCACTTTGCTAGCTCCTAACTGCTTCCTAAACGATGTGCACATGTATCTACGACTTACACAACGGACACGACTTCAAGCTAAAAATAGAAAGCCGATGGACACTTTACTTCAGGAGAAATGTGCAATGTCAGCTATATCTTTGGCTTCGCACTGTTCACTTATAAACCATTTCTTTTTCGAACGTAACAGATCGGACAAAAAGTAAACAACAGAACGTGTTCTTTTTTTCGGGTTGACTCGCCTTAAGAGCAAAAGACAGTATGTCCTTTATTCACTTGTTTTTAGTTCTAGAGTGTTTATATGAGGTTCTTTATAGGCACAGAGGGGGTGATCTGTGTTTATAGGAGATACTGCAGTCGGGTAAAATCCATTATGGAAAATTGGGAAGGGAGAACCCCGACAGTGCTGGACTCACCGATTAAAAAACCAGGCTGCACGTCCTCAACTCCCTGGAGCTTTAATCTGGCTGTTCTGTCAATGTTTGAAGCACTTCTCTATACGTTTTCTGTATAAATAACTTGCAACAGAGCTGGTAATACAACAGGGGCACCGTATATGATTTTGTCCCGTTCGGTATCGAGACCCCTGTGTCCTTGGAGTTGGGGTTAGAGTTGCATTTTGTGTCGTCAAATCACGTGTTTCAGGAATTAAGGGAGAAAAATAATAAAAATGGTTGCCTCTAATGGCTGATTTCGTCATTTCACTAAAAAGATTCAGGGATTTGATTAAATGACTGTGTATTTCTAGGAAAATGATAAGATGAAGTCGCCATTTTAACATCCAGCGTGATTTGGTCAAACCTCTGTTTTGGAGATTTCCCTGCGTCACATATGTATGTATAGTTATAGTTGTGGTATATAACATGGCAAAACAATACAATAATACCACTAATAACTTTAGTCTCATTCGTCACCGGTAAACTTACCATTTCTAGCGGGATCGATCTGCGCATGCAGTATAGACAGGCCGGGGACCACGATGGCCGGCAACGTGCGCGAGCGCAGGAGCGGCGGCGGCGCGCGCCGGCAGCTGCCGAGCGCGTCCGCCGCCGCCGCCGCAGCCGCCGCCGCACTGCAAACAAAAAGATCGTTTAAGTTTTAGTATCATCAAGTTAGACGACTGGATATGGCCAAGTGGTGGATTGGGTTGGCACAATTTGCCTCTTTTTTATTCCCAAGATCTTAAGCACTATCTTTCTATTATCTTAAGCACACTTACGCATAAAAAAGTCCAGCCGTTTGACCTTAAAAAAGGAACAAAATCAGACAGACATACAAATACTTCATATCGAAACTACAAACGGGATGACCGTAAAAAGTAACAAATCTGGAGTTGAAATAAAAAATACAAAAAGAGTCCAAAAAATACCCCACCAATCATAAATAAATGTCATACACTTTTCACTATTCCATTCGACAAAAACATAAAATATCGATATTAATTGTAATATCTGCTTGTCCAACTTTAGCATCATGCTTTACCTTTGATTGGCCAATCGGATTGCAACCATCGCCACCGTGGATTGGTAGGACTTGCTACCTACTGTAGCAAATCACATAAGATATGCATTTTTTTAATTCAAACATTTAGGTAGATAAAAACCCCGCTACAGTACAGTCTTCGCATTACTATATTTAATCTCAGTTATCCCAGACCTTTTTATCATTACAAATCTAGAAATGTATAGGTAAGGTATTTGCAGGTGGTAGGTGCACCCGGATTGCTTCCACCATCTTGCTCGCTAATCCTGACGTGAAGCAGCAGTGCTTGCACTGTTGTGTTTCGGCGTGGAGAGCAAGACAGCCGGTGAAATTACTGGCACTTGAGGTATCCCATCTTATTCCTCTAGGTTGGCAACGCATCTTAAATACCCCTGCTGTTGCAGATGTTTATGGGCGGTGGTGATCTCTTACCATCTCTTGGCATCACTTGCTCGTTAGCCATCCAGTCGAATAAAAAAATAAATAAGGTAGAAATGGTAATAATAATAAAATATTTTCAATAAACTTTTATTCATATTTAATCACAACTACAAAACCGTCCATTCATAACTTTGTAGTACTCGTATTATTATTTTCCAGGACAGTGGTATTAATAGGGGTTGTATTAGTTAAAACTGTAGATATTGAACTTAATGTACTGTTTTCTGCTGTTGTTACATTAGCAGCGACTTCACTTAAAGTTGTAGCGTCACTAGTAATATTAAAATTGCCATCTTTAGTGGTTGTATCTGTAGCTCCTTCTGTGCTATTCATACTATTCCCGATGGTTTCATTAGTACCAATAGTATCACTTCTTCTATAACCAAGATCAATTACAGAGCCGAAATTATGTGATGGTATTTCAGGTTTTTCCTTAGCGTCATCACCTTCATTTGACTTTTGTTCTCCACATATGGTTTTTGATAGTGAACCTTTGAATAAATTAAAAATGTGACTTTGACCAAGAATATATTAAATTACTTTCAGCGACAGTTTTAACTTACCTGAGAAGAGATTGCCTAATCCAGGAATGTGTATGCTTCCTTCGCCACCCCCTAAATCTAATTGAGCTTTTCCGACATTTGATATGCCATTTGCGTTTAGATTTAAAGAGCCATTGCCTAAAACATCAACATGTTATATTTTTACTGTCGAATAATTTGTCATAGTCGGAAATAGAATAAAGATCATCTCAGAAATAAAGTACTGAGATAACTAAAACTATACATATTTTTTAAATGCTGTAAAATAAATTCACAAACGCTTATTAAGTAAGCAATAAATTTCCGATGTTTTTTTATGATATTACTATAGTAAAATCGATAGTAAACATTTTTTTCGCTATTTAGCAAAGCTAATTTTGTTTTTAGATTGTTTCTACATTTCAGAAATATTACCAAATTTTCCATATTTTAGTAGTAAATCGGTCTCTCCAACAGCACTAATTCCGTTAGCTCTTAGTTTCATGTCTACATTCTTTGGCATTGTTTCACATTTCACTGATTCTGCACCGGTTTTCCTTTTCTTATTGTCTTTCAGTTCTTTTAATTTAGTCTCTAACTGAAAAAAAGAAATTAGATGAAGGAAGACTTTCATTTCGAATTGGAATAGTTTCAAAATTTTACATTCCATATTTTGATGTACTTATAAGAACGTTTCTGTTGCTATGGCGTGCATAGAATAGCCAACAGGGTAGGGCTGCGCTAGTGTTGGTAGTGCGATGCTGCGGCGCACACTTCTAACTGTCTACCCTGGAGTCAACCCAATGCAAGCCAATGCTGTTAAACCTTGTTTCTGTTTTTTTTTTATGCAGCCCGTAATATTTCCCACTGCTGAGCAAAGGTCTTTCCTTCTCCAATCTTCTCTATCCTGAGCATGCACCTGCCAATCGGGCTGAAAATCACTCCGATCGTCCCTCCATCTCCTTTTGGATCTGTTTCTGATTATTAGAAAATAATGTTTGGCAGTTTTTGTTATAGTTAATAAACAAGGCTGTTTTAATTTACCATAGTCAGCAATACATCTTTCTGTTCCACGAAGGCCTCGTCTATTTCCATTAGTTTAGTTGTTAGTCCATTAGTCAATGCCATCTTGTTCACTACTATCTACATTGGGAAGTCAGAACAATCATATTATTTATTATGAATCACGATGAATTTTAAGTAGGTATTTAATATACAGGATAGTTAAAATGTATCTACTAATATTATAATTACAAAAGTTTGTATGTGTGTGAAAATCGGAAAATCGGATTTGGATAAAATTTAGTTTGTAGCTGGAGATCTGAAATGACACATAGGGTTAGGTTTGTTAGTTTTTATCTCGATATCGTCACGGGATCATGATGAAATCTCGAAATCTTTATCGCTAGATTTCGAGACATATTTTTTTTCCAATTGTTTTATATTCAACCCTAATAAAATCCAGGATGTATTTTTTGGAAAATCCCATGGGAATTCACTAAAATCCTGGAATTCCAATTCAACTGCTAGATCCAATGGTTTACGCGTGTGAAGCTAAGGGGGTTAAGTTTAGTTATTAATGAAAGTGAAATTGAAATTAATAGCAGCACTACAATTAAAGTACAAAGAACTATTGTCAAAGCTCCTGCAGACCAAACCAAACCTTATAAACACAAAGCTGCTGAAAACCTTTCATAAAATATCGAACAGTTATGCATTCAAAGTAATCCAAACCATTGACAATAAAAATCGAGGCAGCTGGCTACAATAAAACGACTTAACAATATAAAAACAAGACATATAAATACGATAAAATTACCAGCGCGGCGAGAACCATATACGTTACGGCCATGCTGAACCAATAAGGGTTTTACGAGTGTTCGCGTTTATAAATAAATACAATTTGCTTTATGACTCTCGCTCGCTTGCATAAGCGGAACGCATTACAACTGGAATAGAAACTCTTGCCGATTTGCTAAACGCTTAATAAAGGAGTTGTTAAAAAATAAATATCATGGGTCAATTGACACCAATTGACCTAGTCCCAAACTAAGCAAAGCTTGTACTATGGGTACTAGGCAACGGATAAACATACTTAAATAGATAACATACATAAATACATATTAAACGTCCAAGACCTGAGAACAAACATTCGTATTGTTCATACATAAATCTGCCCTGGCCGGGGATAGAACCCGGGACCTCAAGCTTCGTTCAACCTGGCTATCCAGTCGTCATTCGTGTTACGAGTATTTATCAAAAATGAGGTGCATATGAATGACAACTTTCACGGTGCTCAATAATTCAGATGTCTCTAAAAGGGAACCATGGGTTGAACTCGGGCTTGCGCCTTTACTTTTTTTGGAATTAATTTCATTTGCCATGACTACGGTTTACGTGAGAAAATTGTAAAAAAACTTTAAGTATTTGCACTGGTCCATCTTGGGAACTGCATTAGCACGCTGAAGTGGCAATGGGCCGGCCATATAACCCGAAGAACCGATAACCGTTGGGGTAAACGAGTTCCTGAGTGGAGACCACGGATCGGCAAACGTAGCATAGGACGTCCTCAGACTCGGTGGAGAGATGATCTTCGCGGGGCGGCTGGCAAGAGCTGGATGAGAGTGGCCGAGGATCGTGCTCAATGGCGTGCCATGGGAGAGGGCCTATGTCCAGCAGTGGACGAACATAGGCTGATGATGATGATGATGATGATCTTGGGAACTACTTCCCAAGCCATAATCATCACATATTTTATTTTCATCTTTACATATTTTAAAATAAAGTCTTAAGTCGCTTAGGTCTTTGAAAGAATGCAACGGATTTTAATGCTGTTTTCACCATCTGTTAGATAAGTAAATTGTACACGGGAAGTTTATATACTTACATGTAGGTTCATACAATATGTAGTAGGTACAGACGTGGTAGCCTAAGGTTTGACCAAAGGTCAAGGTAGGTCTAAGGTTTGGCCTCTCAAGCAGAGCTTAGGACCATAGGTTACACCCCGGGCTCGCATCTCTAATTTTTCGAATTCATGCGCGAAATTACGTTTGAAATTTACTACGAACTTTGTGGTGAAGGAAAACATCGTGACGAAACTTGCATAATATGCGAAGCATTTCAATAATGTGTGTGAAATTCCCAATCCACACTGGGCCCGAGCTCACTCATTCTAAGAGGAGACCTGTGCAGTACATACAGCATACAGGCCGCATATATACATACATACAGGACGCATATAGACTGGGTTGATAATGAATATGTAGTATGATTGACAATGTCAGTACAGTCAGAAAAAAAGCTTGCGTCAGAATTATTTTTTCACTAAATTTTTTTTTGGATTCTCGGTAAAAATATCCAGAAAATCTTTACTTTCCTTATATTAATACTTAAGTGGCATAACAACGAGGAAACGAAAATAAATTTCAGTTGAAATACCTCCCACATTTTGAGTATGATATGAAAAATTTGTTAATAAACTAAACGGCACAAAATTTGGCCCACTCTACATACAAAATTACCTATTACTACATACATTTGGGTGGCAGATTTATTGCCGCTCATTATAGTTAGTAACAAATAAGGAAATCCGTAATCTTAAATATCTTCGAAAAGAAAATATCGAAGCCCGCGGCGACTTAACGGACTTTACCATGTACCAATAGAAAAAAAAACACTGCCCAATTGAATTTCGCAAGAACGATCATAAAAGGGAAATTCAATAACAAACCGAGTTTCACAATAAGATTTGATTCGCTTTGAATTTCTATCAATCTTTGTTCTGAGATTCAAAGCGGTAAGTACGTTTGTAACTTTGTAAAAACTAATAAAACTGATGTAGGTAACTTGAAATGGATTTAGTTTTTTTGCAAATTTCGAGCTAGACTGAAAACTCCACTTAGATTATCGCCGGCAAAATTCAATTTTGTTATGTGATTCAATTTGTCAGAGGTACTCCGAGTCTAAGAAAAAAGCTTTTGCAGAAATGTTCATTTTGGGGTTGTCTTCACAAGTTTTTCCGTTTCACATCACCTGCTGCTTACCACAGGTTCCCCTTTTTACAAACACGCAACGACTTACTTAAATACTACTTCCTCAATAAGCACGATAAATATTTTTGACGACAGCAAACACTACCGCATTTGTGCGTTCCCACAATCCGCGGTTGCTACTTAGCCAGTTTAGACCTTCAAGAAAAATCGTGGAAATAGTACAGTCGATGAAACTGAATTACGTACCTCGATGGAAACTTTTTGCTACTAATGCCATAGCCCATACATCTGCCAAAGAAATCACAGCCAAATTGATTATGATTATAAAAATGTTCCACACCAGTACGTGGGTCGGTTTTTCTCGACAGTACTATTACTAATGTGAGGCTGTAAAGCAAATGATTCTGAAGTGGTCAATTTTGCGTCACAATGTAATGCAACTTGCCACGTTTCACCTTGCGAATCTAAACTGGGCTTCAAATATATGCATAACGTGCCAGAATTCATCTTCATTCGCATTCTAATATCGCGCTGCTTCTTTATCACTTGTAAAAATTGGTGCTTGGAATCCCTCCAGGTTTTCTGAAAGTTTCTTTGGCTTTCAGATCATGTTTACCTTCACGCTCACTCTAGTGGCATGCCTGAGCCTCGCCAGCTCCCGTGAACTTGCCAAACCGAAGCCTGTGGGTGGTGCTGGCAACTCAATCCTCAATTTCGGAAAGATGGAAGTTAACTTCATCCTAAACGCTGATAAGAAGACTGCAGAGAGTTTAAAAGACTATGGTATGTAAAGCTCCCACAAAATACTGCTTATAATGTGCTTGTCTTAATTGCAATCTTTATTTTTCAGAATCTCCGAAAAGCCAATTCGAATGGGTGCACCCATCAAAATCACATACTAATTTTAGATCAGATCCTACTGAGGAATGCCCCTGCTCTGGTAATATGAGGCACAGAGACCTTTCTCCAAATCCAGCAGACCTTCTCAGTAAAATCCTTATGAGCAACGACCTGTTCTCTTTCAAAGACCCTATCAGTTCCAACCAATGTTGCACGTCCCACGAACAAATACAAGAAGAATTCTACATAGAATTCAGCCCGAAGCAAAATCAAGGACCAATGCCTCGTCAATTAATGCCACAAAATACAATGTTCTTAAACCAGCCGTTCAATTCGAAGCCGTATATACCATTCCTTACAGACACATTCTTTCCCGTTCCAAACAATCAGGCGGGACCAACGAAACCAAAATCAAAAGCGATAGAAATATTCTTCTTCCCAACGAAAAAAACTGTCGAGCAACCAAAATTTAAGCCAACTCCGGTGAGAACTGTCAGTCCAGAAATAAAAATTGTCGGGGACAAAATGACAACAATGTTGATTGATCTCATTCCTCCAAAATCTTCTGTGAAAAAAGACTTAACTCAAGACAAATTAGACATTGAACTGAACGCAGAAGAGTCAGTTAAAACTACAGTATCCGAGAAGAATCTTAATACACTTTAAAAATAATCAATAAAGTTTTTCACGTTTGAAGACCCAGGCACATTAATAAACGAAAACCATACTTACTCAAAAATGTTAAAACTATAATGGACACATATTCACTCCGTGCTGAACTTAATGCGACTTTTAACAATAAATTATAATTAAAAGCAAAATCTTTCAACGTTGTATAATTTTATACCGTGTTACAATTAATTACTAATATTAGGTACTTACCTGAGTTTATTTTAACTATAGATTAAGAATAAGAAGCTAAAGAAATTGGTTTAGTCATGTCGCCAACTGAGTACGATGAATAAGTACATTATTTCAGATGGATTTAATAAAACGTAGCCTAACATTTTAGAACGAGACTGGCAATTTCAACTACTAAACTAATCTAAGACCTTTTTCACAAATTGTTTTCTAATGCAATGTACTGAATTTAAGCGTTTCTAAATCAAGTTTATTTTATTTATTTATTTTATTCGACTGGATGCCAAACGAGCAAGTGGGTCTCCTAAGTTTCTAGGACAAGCAGAAGACAATTTATTAATGTCTCGATCTTTTGACCATGTTGACTTAGAAGTTTGTTTTTTTCAGTGCTTCCAAGGGTAGCAGGTTCCTGAGAAAAAAGGTCTTGGTAGACGGACACACTACTCAATAAGAAAGTGATCATATAAGGGTATATCATTTTTCCTTTTGCGACAGAGTTTAAAAATAGAAAAACGTTTGGGCATTTTTTTTTCTATAACGCAGTAAAACAAAAAGCTGGCCATGTATAAATAAGTGGAAAAGGTAATGGACTCTGGTCTGTTTCCGGAATATTTGAATGCTAACAGATTCAGTAGGACCGGTAAACCTGGTACGTGATGACAATAAGTACTGAGCCACAGTAAACGAGCGAAAACAGTAATTCAATCGCTTCGGTCACCTTCATCATAGATTATTAGTATCAATCGAAAGGCGTCCACTGTTGGGCATAGGTCTTTCACGAAAATCTGTAGCCGTATTATTTAACACACGAGCGCTCGCGATCGTATTTACCATCTCATTCTACCCTCATTCTATTCTGTGTGACAGAAGGCAGTGGTAAAAACTATTGTGATTTCAATTGCGTTAGAAAGTAAGACAATAAGACTTCAGAAGTCTATTGTTTAACATACTTGGAATCACAATCGTTTCCACTGTTTCTTTCTAGAACCCCCCCCCCCTTCTAGATTTAGAATAAGAGTAGAATAAAGAGCTGCCCATTTTTAGGGTTCCGGAGCCAAAATGGCAAAAACGGAACCCTTATAGTTTCGCCATGTCTGTCTGTCTATCCGTCCGTCCGCGGCTTTGCCCCTATTTTGGGCGTGTCTATTCCTAGGTCGTATTTTAGAACAACTGAAAAGAAATGAGGTAATAATGTTACTGCATCTATTTCCAAAAGCCACATTTACCTAATCCAAATTTTCCCATACTCTATGGTAAAGAAATTAATAATTTCAATAGGTAATGTTAACTAGTTGACTTAATAAAACACTTAATTTATTTTTTTTTTATGGGCATTATGTTTGCTAAAGGATTTTCGAATTTACCGGACTTGATTCGATCCTGTATCTTTAAATACACGTCAGTGCTCCGTGGTGTAGTGGGTAGAACTCTTGACACACTGCTTTTAAAAAACATAAATAATATTAAATAATAGAAGTGGAATATTATTTCTTACACGTTCTCTACCAATTCGGAACATAGGAGTCGTCACTTATAATGATATATTTAGTTTAGGTAGATTGTACCATCAGCCAAATATGTGCTCTACCACCCTAAAGTTGATAATCGTTTGCATGTCATAAAACAATAAGGCAAATAGACGTGTCTGTCAACTTGAAAGTTCGACTTTAGCGACATATTCATTTGATAGGAACTTGATTAAAAATTGCCAAATCCTTTGGCTGATGGTACACGCTATTGGTGTATGAAAATGACCTTAAGGGACCATATTAAAATTACTATTTCAAACAGTCAAAGTAGCCCACATCCCCCACTGACGAGTAAAGAATGAGGGTGAAAATGAAAATGAATTACTATTTAAAAACAGTTTTTTTTTTCAATGATACGACGAAATATAAGTTACTTGTATATCTGAAACCAATAGCATAAGTATTTAAAACTTTTAAAAGATGATCATGCTACTGTTCATAAAGTTAAAATCGTTTTACCCGCCTCATGTTAGTAAGTATCGAATAAAACCACGTTGGGCATAACAAATGAACCGCACAATATTATGAGTCGACTCAACAGCAGTTCTGGCAAGACGCCAAGAGTGAACCCCTAATGGGTTTATAGTAGCAAAGAGCTTCCTTTTCATTTACTGTAATAGGCAATAGCCATGCTAAAACATTGGTAATTTGACAAACAAAAGTGGCTTTTTGACAAGCAAAAATTGCATGTGTTGCAAATATAGATATCAAGCCTAATAACATCTTTCATCTTTTCAAACACTACTTTCAATAGGATGGACCCATCTCTTCCCGTGGGTTTCGTAAAAGGCGACTAAATGGACGATATACATATACGAGATAGGATATAGATATACGATAAACGAGAGTGAGCAGCATCCAGCGCTCTCTTTTGCCAAATACCAACTCCAGACTTCTGGACACTAGGGTGTGGAAGCCAAGAACAAAACACCACACTATTATCCAAAGAAAGCAGGCATGAAAGTTCAATACTGATCGTCAACCAATGACCCCGACTACTTTGTCAAGAATGTAGCGACTTAGAAGAAGAGTCTCATAAAAAATAGCTGTACGTGTCTCAACTAAAATTAATCCCAACTGAACATGTTCAGATGTTCCTTTTATGTTAGAGAGTTAAAAGGGTACAATTTTACCTCTTCACCGCCCCAGTCATCTAGTCGTGACAGCCAATGGAATGCCTCACACGCCACGGTCATCTCTATACATGACCAACAATCAACTCCAAATTAATCCATCTGCAATGGAATAAAAAATCAAGTTGATTTGTCGCTGGTTTTTCTGTGGCGTACAGAGCACGTTACTTCGTTTGTTTTGTGGTGGTGAAGAGGTTAAAATGTTGGTTTGTTGATACAGACCACACTATGATCAGCATCCAAGTGTTTTTAACTTTCTAGAACCAAATCTGAATAAGATTGTAATTTATCATCATCATATCAGCTGGAAAAATATAAATCAAACTGACTTATTTCTACTTTAAGTATCTACTATTTAGGGGTTGTTTCACCATCCATTTATTAGTGTTAACTGACGGTTAAATGTGATGCCGTCTCTATTTGTTTTGTTCGAATAGACGGAGACGGCATCACATTTAACCGTCAGTTAACACTAATCAATGGATGGTGAAACAGCCCCTTAGTATTAATTTCGGAATGGCCATCATTGCCAAGCATAATGTACCGTAAAAACTTGGCAAAAAGTCAGTTCAAAAAAGCATATTACAATTGACTTAACCAACAATTTAAATTACGAGTAGCTAATACAGAACGTATGAGACATGTATATTCTCTACCAGGCCCTTCTTCCCCACTGGGCACATTGGGCACCTGCCCAGGGCCCCGCGATGGATTGGGCCCCCCAGTCCCTACTTCATTACCAAACGATAACCGATAACTAAATAGTACTTTATAATGGTCATAGGGGCTCCTAATGTGCCCAGGGACTCTAAAGGAGAAATACAGCCCTTTTCTCTACCGCACTGGATGGAAGCTTTCCCAAAGGATATCCACAACAATCACTCCCGAGCTACCCGCGAAATTGTTAGTAATATCGTATCCAAAATTGATCAAAACGTCTGATAGCATATCGATTCCATTCCTTACTGATTAAATTCTGTTCAATATGCACTCCCCTATTTGAGTTCCAGATTGCACCAACAAGCGCCATACCTACAGAAGTTTTACGAGGGAACTCCCGACGTGAGCTAAATCAGTCCCAGTCCTGATAATATCAACTTTATTCGACTGTAAACTGAAGACGCTGACTTTCAAGTATTAAATTACCTACTCAAATTTGGTGGCTGCGAGTTATTTGTTAGTCTTTACCTGCAACTTCACATACGTAGTAAAACATTTTAGATCTAGCAGCCGCATATTCCGGGATATAATTTAATTCCCATGCCAATTCCCAAAAATTACTTTCGTGGTCTTCATTTACGTTGCACGGCAAATATCTGTTCAAAATGTTTTGCATACATACATACATAAAATCACGCCTCTTTCCCAACGGGGTAGGCAGAGACTACATCCTCCCACTTGCTACGATTCTGGCATACAACTCTCGCTTCCTCTACATTCATCAATCTTTTCATGCATGCACGTCGGTTTAGAGTACTCCTGACCCGACCTTTCTTTAGAACGTCCCCGATTAGATCGTGGTACGTTCGGGTTAATGTTTTGGATCTTATTTATACGGAAATATCGGAATAATATAGCATAATAAATGTGTTCTTTCTTCCAGGACGTTCCAGTCGTTATAGAGGCAAACACACACACACACACGCGCACGCACGATATATAATAAAAAAATTAACCTCTTAAAAAACTTTAAACGGGTTGACCGGATCCCTAACACTGTATTGCGCTCCAAAACACGCATTGCTGATGTGGGTACAAAGACTGCCAGGCTAAAATGGGACTGGGCAGGTCGCGTCAGCCGCATGGAACCCAATAGGTGGGCTGAAATAGCCACTGACTGGATACCACAAAACGGACGGCGGCGTGGCAGGCCCTGCAGGGCTACTACGAAACTCGAAACTCGAAGTTCGTGTCGTACCGTCCCTCTCGCTCTCGTACTAAATAGTATAAGTGTCAAAGGGACCGCACGACACGAACTTCGAGTTTCGAGTTTCGTAGTAGCCCTGCAGGCGCGATGGCGGGATAAACTGCGCCTTTCTTCGCAGCTGGTCAGAGATCGCCCAAGACCCATTATTTTTGGGAATTTTGAATAGGTAAGATTTCAACTTATCCTATTACCTATTTTTACTTTTCCTAGCTAATAAATAATAAGACAAAGTTCATCAGTATAACTTCATTAAACGGTAATCAGTTAATCGAATCGTCGCCACGCTATCTGATGATCCTCTTACTGGATAAGGAAAGCCATTCGTTACCCAAACGGCTTATCAGCGACACAAGTCCATTTATTCGTTGTCTTGACCTTGATCTTGTTCGAAAGATGGTAGAATCGCACGCGTATATAGATATTGTCTACGACACGCGAATGTTAGACTAGTTCCTACATTTACTCATTAGCTGATAGACGCACTCTCGTACCTTTGGTAAGCGAAGCAGCGGTAAAGGCTACTAGTTAATCTGTATACGCAAAAACAGCAGACCTGACTCACTGACTCTTCAAAGCCCAGCCTAAACCTTTGGATCTAGAAAGCTGATCATTTCACAGGTGTTGTTTTTAAGACGTAAACAAGGAACAGAAAGGACGTTTCGAAATTCATAGCCGTTATGTGTGGTGATCATGACAGTGACTCTTATTTTAGTGACATGAATGTTAGTGGAAAAGTCTTCGAATGAAGGCCACGGATCGGCAAGCGCAGCGTAGGACGCCCACCAACGAGATGGACGATGACCTGGTTAAAACCGCGGGTTCACAGTGAATGCAAGCCGCTTTCAACCGAAGCAACTGGAAGTCTATGGGGGACATTCTGCGGCTAAGATGGTGATAATGATGATGATGATGAGTGAAAGGTAGCGGTCATGGTAGCTCCTTTCGCTGCTGCCGCGTCTTCTTGAAGGCTCGCTTGACCCGCAGTAGTAAGTAAGAAGGCGGCGCGGTCAATAGTCAGCACGGAGGGCCGCTTTGGCGACACTGACGTCGTCCATCCCCTCATCGCACAACCTCAAGCTGAGCCAATTCAGCGACCCCACTCACCGCACACAGATTCAAAATGGTGACGCAACCACCATCAATACCAGTATCACAAACAAACATAATAACTAAATAGAATGACAGAAGTAGCAACAACGACTGATAACTATCTAGTAGTCAGCGGTAAACGTGGGGATGACGACGTCGACGTTACGTGTGGTGATAATGACAGTGACACTAATGTTAGTGACATGAGTGATAGTGACGGCTACGGTAGCAGTAGCACTCACTGTTTTTCCTTCCGCTGCTGCCGCTTCTTCTTGAAGGCTCGTTTGACGCGCAGTAGTAGGAATGCGGCGCGGTCGATAGTCAGCACGGAGGGCCGCTTGGCTGCGCCGGCGTCGTCCATCCCCTCCCCCTCATCGCACAACCTCAGGCCGAGCCATCGCAGCGAGCCCGTGCGCGTACCGCCGCTCGCGCACAGATTCGAAATCGTGACGCAACCACCATCAATCAGTACATCACTGTTTTTTTTTTTTTTTGTTTTTTTTTTAAGTAGATTGAACAAAAATTATTTAATGCCAGTAGCAACCTTCACTTGTTTTAATAGAGTTGCGAGGAGCGTGGATAACACACGAGCACTGAAATATGAACTTCACTTGATGCTTTGTTAACACTTTGAATGCACTATTTGACACTTCTTGTTGACTACCTGTAACAAAGAAAAAATATTATAATGCTTATTATTCTTTTGTGAAAATATTAAACTGGGACAAATGGCACGAGATTGCCTGGAGTACGCTGGGATTTGATAATCAAAGTATTTAGATCTCGTTATGTTATTTTGTACACGTGGGTACTTTTGGCTTATAAAATGTACCTAATACAACGTTCAAAAGGGAATAAAACATCCAATTTAATCTAAAAGGTTAATCGAAAAGTTCTGCCATTCTCTTAATCAATATCGAAAAGTATAATACTATACCTAATATACTTAATCAGTTTTCACCTGACTACAAACTCTGCCAAAGAACCGCAGCACTGATATATTTTTAAACTTAGAGCAATGACAAAATTAAGAAAAATAAAAAAAAATTATTAAAATAACTCTGTTTGTTGGAACACCTTCCTCTCGAAAACAATTGAAAGTAAGCTATCAGATTATGACTGAAGCATGCATCTATATCTGTCGATCTACATTTATTATGTAAACAGTACATTTTAGTTGTTTGTTTGTGTATTTTATGTAGGGGGCAATCTCTGAAACTGATACTGCCCTATTTTAAAAGTCTTGTAGCTAATAGTAAGCTTAAAAGGTACACTATCTCAGAATAAGTTTTTTTTATCCACAAAGACATTTTTTTATTCTGGGAACTCGCATTTCCACAGGGTGTAAACGAATTAGCGGTCAACCGCTAGTAAATAATAATAGTGTGTGCGTGCGTGTGTGTGAGGTGTGTGTGTGTGTGTGTATTTTCACTCTAAAAGGGTCGGACGAAATTCAATGAAATCCCAGAATTGCAATCAACTGCCAGATCTAATGACTTGCGCACAGCGGCGTCTTTAGCCCATGTAGCGCCCGTGTGCAATGGTGTGCAATTATTACTTTAGCGCCATCTAGGAAAAGCGCGGTCAAAATGGAATAGGTACAAAGTGCCGCGGCCGGCGCCCCTCAGACCACTGCGCCCGTGTACAACGCACACCCTGCACTATAGGTAAAGACGCCCCTGCTTGCGCAAGCGATACCGCCGCGAGTAAAAGTTAGTTGCACATATTTTCTACGGATGAAACTGAATCGCGTACCAGGGTACCTTTTCGTAGTCAATTTCGCTATGATTTCTTTGGCAGATGTTTGAAATGTCAATACTACATTAGTAGCACAAAGGTTCTGTCCTGGTACGCTATTCAGTTTATTTGACTGTATGTAAATGCGTCGAAATAACGGAAGCCCATAAAAGGTAACCGCGGTCTATATACATCTCGTACGAAATATGTCCAACATAAATATTATTGACCTTGACTTCCTTGACTTTGAACACCCCAAATAAAACACGAAAAAGTTCTAACAGCTTGGCTGTTATCACTCACTGACTCACTCATCATAAAATTTTGACTATCCGCCAAACGCTCTGTAATTTTCACCCCCATAACAACGGAGAGGCACTCAAATTTACGCTTCATAAGAAGGGGCTATACGCCCTTCAATTATGGCTGATCTTCCTTAAGCCGGGCTCACACGATGCGAGTTGCAAGGAGAGCTACTTACTGAGGCCACGGATAATTTTGTGTTATTACCCAGTTTATGATATTTGATGGTCAGTTTTACTTATTTTTTTCGTATTTTCTGTGTATCGACGTGCTTGTGGTGTGATCCTACGAAGTTTGTATATGAATTCAAAAGTTTGTTAGCATTTCCTGCTAACAAGCGGACGGATTCGTATGACAATAGCAGCTGGATGGATCTCCATAATAACCCATCGACTAGGTACTTTTATTTTGATATCGCCCTAGGGAGACCGACGACATCGTGAGAGTTGCAGGCGACCAGTGAATATCAGTAGGCAGTTGTCATTCATTATGTATTTACAACGCTGAAAAAAAAATAGTTGATAAAGTCCCAAAAGACTAGCTATAAAAGTACTAAGTTAACAACATTGCATAATTTCATTCATGATTAAGTCCCATGAATGGAAGTGACTAAATGGAAATAACGAAAGTTTAGAACAGCACTATGCTCTGAACAAGTAACTAGCATCGTCTAAACTCAGCTTAACACTGTAATTCTCAATTTTACTTCCATCCGAGGTTAAAAGGGATCGCAAAACAGGTAAACTTTCATGATTATGTCAGTTACCAACATGAACCCATTCCATTTGAACTATACCCAGTAATGGTATAAGTTTCGACGTTAGTTTTTATGTATCCAGACGAAATCTGATCACTTTAGTGGTACCTGAAAGTTATATAATTATGTACGTAGTAATTTGATGACAAAATGCCCTTTAGGTACTTCAGCGTAATAATACAACCAGCGAGGTAACTCGGTTGCCTAGACAGGGCAGTAATGTAGTGCGGTGCGGTGCGGGGTGAGCCGGCATCACATAATCGATAATTATAATGCTAACGAAAATCGATTAAAAAATAATTGATTGTTGTAGGAAAAAGCTCATTGACTTTTTAGGTTTTTTTTTGCTGGGATTGAGCTCTTAATATAATGAAGAAAAAATAAAGACTTAGGCCGAGGCCGCACTGGTAAGGCGACGGCGACTAAATCAAACATTGTTCGAGTTATGTAAGCGGCCGCATTGATTAATCTGTCATCTCCCAGGATAACAGGATCAAAGGAATTTGGGCACAAATTTGTGCCTCTGGGAGAGGACAGGTTAAGCGACAGGCGAAAAAATTTTCGTCGAAGAACTAAAGTCACTGACATAGCTGGAAAAATATGCAAATTGAAGTGGCAATGGGCAGGCCACAACGCTCGAAGAACAAGAACAGATAACCGTTGGGGAGAAAAGTCCTCGAGTGGCGACCACGAACCGGAAGACCAAGCGTTGGCAGGCCTCCCACCAGGTTGTTATCTGTCGCGACTATAAAATCGTGTCGCCTAGTCAATGCGGCCAGCCAAAAGATGTTTTGGCGATTCACTTATTCGTCGTTGCTGTTAATGTGGACCTAATAATCGCGTCGCCGTCGCTTTACCAGTGCGGGCTCGGCCTTAGGGCCGCCACATACAGTCGGAATTCCGATTCGAGATTTCAGACGCAGTAAATCCATACATATCTATGGACCTACCGCATGCGGACAGTAGTTATCCGTTCGAACTTTTCCCTGATACGGAATTCCGTATGGTGGTTTGTGCGTACAGAATTGAAATAAACGTATGTGTGTGATGTATGTGTCCGCCCCTAAGATAACGTATCAACAATTGGCGGTAGCCATGCAAAGATGTTAAACATTATGAATAGTGGATTGTGCAACAAGTACACAAAATACGCTATTTTACCTCAGACATTTTATACACCCGAGCCTCAGGCGAGGGTTGATAGTTAAGTTGAAGGTAAAATGGGTTTTTACATTGGTTGCGGGGAAACTAAACAACAACAATACTACTTCAGTTCATCGTTTATTCGCCGTTACGCCTGAATTATCTACGAAATTCCTCCTTTATGAAAGTTGTTTAAATAACATCATTTAAAAAAGATACAAAACTAAATCAGTGTATAACTCACTGGTACTGCTTAGAAATCCAATGAATTAGTCCTAGACTTTCGTCCGAGACTAAATAAAATTAGGAGATATTTTCTCTCTCCGAGAATTTTAGAGTGACGGCAAAAAGACACTCGAGCTTTGCATACTAAGTGCATCTTAAAGCATTAAACTAACTGGAGGCGTCATTCAGCATCTCAGAATAAGAGGACCTGGACCCAGAGCGCATTTGAAACTTCGCACACGGCATTGAATCTCTTCGTAGATGTGTCGGTTTCCTCACGATGTTTTTCTTCACTGTGAAGCTCATGATAAATGTCAAATGTAATTTTGTATATAAGTTTAGAAAACTCAGAGGTGTGAGCCTTGGCTCGAACCCACGATACTCTGCTTGCTTAGATTAAATAGATATATTTTGACTTCGACTTATACTCAATCAAGTAAGTGCTTGAGGGGCCACAGGTTTAATCATTATAGGCTACCAAAGTATCATTACTTATTAAAAAAAGAAAAACCGGCCAAGAGCGTGCCAGACACGCTCAAAACAGGGTTCCGTAGCCATTATGAAAAAAATATATATTTAAATTAATTAAATTAAGTTATATTACAGACAGACAAACAGACAGACAGACAGACAGACAGACATGGCAAAACTATAAGGGTTCCGTTTTTGCCATTTTGGCTCCGGAACCCTAAAAAGAAGACATTTATTCACTAACACAGAGACACATGTAAGTACAAAAAAATAAACACAATTATACACAAGAAAACGAAAAACAAAGAAAACAAAAAAAAATACAGGTAAACACACATGAAAATAGTAGGTAGGTATATTATACACAATGTTGTGTGTCCCCGCGAAAGTGAAACGGTCACTGACCCAGCATTATGCTGCAGCGCTGATTTTCTGCCAGAAGACGGTTCGGTGACTCAAGTATTAGGTAGTCAAAACCGTTTATAGCAACACCAGGTATAACGACATATCGGATATAACAACCAAAAAAAACTCAACACAATAAGTTATATACCAAAGTAACACGGGTTATAATGACCAACCATGTATAACAACCAAATATTGCTGTCCCTTCAATATTATTATAAACGGTTTTGACTGTAATTCATTTCTTTATCAGACTGCTTTGCACAATATAATCACACTCAGAAGCTCACCTAGTCTGGTGGTGTAGTGTATAGTAGTAATTATAGTACGTGTAGTGATAGTGATAGCCTGGCCTATCGTTGACTACTCTGGTTGGTTAAATGCTCTAAGGCGCGGACCTACCAGACTGAAGAACAGCCCACCGAGTTTTATGCAAATTCTCGCCTAATCAGGACCAAAAGGTGCTCGATTAATAAAATACACACGTAAGTTTGCAGACTTATGGAAACCGGTTTTAAATTAAATTCAGAATTACCTTTCTTCTCTTTCTCTTTGTTTTCGTTATTGTTTATTTAAGTATTATTTTATTTGTATTTTAGACTAACTTATGACTGCAGCTTCCCCATTGCAGAGTTCTTTGTCCCGTAGGAATTTCTTAAAATATACTTCTTTAGTTTTATAATATCTACTTCCGTATCTGTTTCATCGGTCGGTAATATTATTTAGGAAACCATTGATACAATTGTAGCAAAGTAATGGTTTATAGTTCATGAACAGAATACCGAATTATCGGATTCTTGGCACTCTGTATATTGTGACTTGTCCATGACCCTAAAGGTGTCTACACACTACATCGTATCATACCATAACCGTAATAGGAAGGTGTCTGTAACGGTATATTTAGAGAAGTTTCCCTGCCGGCCGCGCGGCCGCGTTAGGTATTCGTGGGATATTGCTGTCTTTATCACTCGTGACATAAGCGCTCGCAGCCGTCCCCCCATGCCTTCCGCAACGACGTCCGTAATTTATATCGAGATAGCTGTAGGCTTTTCAAGATTTGGGCGGTTGAATTTTGGGTTTCGTTGTACAGAAAAGCACAGAAATCAATGATATTTTACAATCAAGATATTCATTATATTTTTAATGCCAAAGTTGACATCTTTTTTTTGTCGACTTTTGACCTCGTGTAATTCTGATATTATACATTAATATGAAAATCTGAAAAACCACAGGCATAGATAATTACGTCTTGTCCATACTTAAAAAATGTCTTCTATTTCTGTTGCCTAGTTTTCAAATGAGACCGGGACTACGTTTGTATGGAGAATGGAACGAAGAGACTTCTCTGCGCATAGGTACATGACACGCGACGGTGACAGTTGGTTAGGGAACGTGCTAGTGGACCTAGTCTCGTACTTTTCAATACAAAGAATATGTTTTTCCCTGACACCTTGCTATTACGATAATGGGTAGGTAGAGACCTTTATTCAGTAAAAAACATAAAAATATATCGCGTAGGTAAATAAGCCGACTAGCTAGCCGTGGTGGCCTAGTGGTTTGACTTATCGCCTCTCAAACAGAGGGTCGTGGGTTCAAACCCCGGCTCGCACCTCTGAGTTTTTCGAAATTCATGTGCGGAATTACATTTGAAATTTACCACTAGCTTTGCGGTGAAGGAAAACATCGTGAGGAAACCTGCACAAACCTGCGAAGCAAATTCAATGGTGCGTGTGAAGTTCCCAATCCGCACTGGGCCCGCGTGGGAACTATGGCCCAAGCCCTCTTGTTCTGAGAGGAGGCCTGTGCCCAGCAGTGGGACGTATATAGGCTGGGATGATGAGGTAAATAAAGTTTGAATTACGTCTATGGGGTATTTTTGCCGATTTTGACATCACAAAAGGGTTCATTTTATGATCTCAAATTGCCGTCATCGACAAAACGACACCATAAAAGCTATAAACTTTCTGATGTACTCGTATTTATGTGATACTGGCCATTACCCTCGGCTTTGCTCACGTGAAATATTAAGTCTGGCAGTTGCATTGAAATTCTGGGATTTTTACCAAATCCTCGTAAGAATTCTCACAAATTAAATAAATAAATATCTTCACACCACTTGACCACATCCCAAAGTAAGCAAAGCTTGTGTTATGGGCACTAAGTAACGAATAAACATACTTAAATAAATAGATACATAAACTCAAGAACAACTATTGGTATTTTTCATACAAAAATCTCGAATCAGGAGACCCACTTGCTCGTTTGCCATCCAGTCGAATAATAAAAAAATAAAATAGAATTACATTGTGGTGTTTATTTTTTAGTATGAAATTGTATGAAGAACATATGTGCAAAACTCATGTCTCTAGACTTAACGATTGAGAATTCAAGATTTTTATATACCACATTCCGATGGTGTGAGAATATTGGAGAATACTCTGACGTCATTGGGACTCTTTCTCATCAGGACTATCAATACCGCGGCCGTAGCGTCTAACGTTACACTTTTCGCTGCAAAGGCATATCTAATCTTCTAAATCTTTGACTTCAGGTATATTCTTTCATAGATTTCCATTCATCTTATAAGAATTCAGCAATTGATAGCGCAAAACCCATTCACATGAAGAATGATAAATCATAAACGAAACACAATGGTCCTTATCTTTCTATTTTCGGCGTTTCCTTTGAAATACTACACATGATAATATATTACTACTTACTAGCTTTTGCCCGCGGCTACGCCCGCGTGGAATTCGGTTATTGCGCGCTATTCCCTCGGGAACTGTGCATTTTTTCGGGATTAAAAGTAGCCTAGTCACTGTCTGGCCCATAAACTATCTCTATGCCAAAAATCACGTCGATCGTCGACGTGAAAGACGGAAAAACATACAAACACACACATTTTCGCTTTATAATACTAAAGTATGGATAGTATGGATTGGTAGTAGATATGTAGTTCTCGTAGTTTTTCATATATCATACCGACAACCGGATATATCAGTGGTTATACATAGTTTTTTTAATCTATGTACGTATGCTTTATTCTAGTCACTAGCATAGATGACATGGTTCCTAAGAATAGATTTTTGTATGTCTTATAGTTCCAGACTACCAGCTATTTTTAACGGACTTCAAATAAGGGGAAGTTTTCCATTCAGCTGTATGTTTTTTTTTCGAAGCGATTCAAAAATACTATAAGCTACTTCCGATCT
Organism: Choristoneura fumiferana; assembly: GCF_025370935.1. Taxonomy (NCBI): domain Eukaryota; kingdom Metazoa; phylum Arthropoda; class Insecta; order Lepidoptera; family Tortricidae; genus Choristoneura; species Choristoneura fumiferana. The sequence goes on along the minus strand of NC_133477.1, from coordinate 16,688,015 downwards.
TGACTGTCACTTGGCTTGACGCATCTAGTTCATCTTTACAACTCTGAAAGATTTAGCAAAGTTAAATAAAGTTATTTTTCTGCCACTTCATATCGCGTGGTGACTTAAACCCTAAGGGGATATGTCAAGCTGACAGCCTTTGTTATCCCGATACCATCCCGGGGGATCATGTTCGGGTTACCTTTTTTTAGATTTCAGCTTGCTCAAGTAACTCTGAAATATGAGGATATTCGGGTAGTTTTTCATGGAATACATCATAATCCGGTCTGAAAGCATTAACTCCTCCGTATCTCAGAGGCGGCCTGAGCCTGCCGGTCGATGTCATCGACTTTTTGTTCACGGCTATTGGTCCAGTCAATCATGATGTTTAACCGTCGTCTTAGATACCGACCTATAACGGTTGCTTGGCGATTGACAATGTATTCGATTTTCGATACCCTACTTATAGATACAATATATAAATAATAGCTGTTGCCCGTGACTTCGTCCGCGTAGAAGTATGAAAAATAGTTCACATTCACATCCTATTCTCAGTCAAACCTACCAAATACACAAAAAAAAATCAAAAATCAGTCAAGCCGTTACGAAGGAGTTTGGTCACAAACATTTTTGACCCGAGAATTTTATATATTAGATTACGCCTACTGCACAGTTAGCCGTTATGAAGTTAATTCTGACACATTCATTACACAACAATGAAGTTTCATAAATTGACAATGTGAAACATAAGACAGAACAGTGAAACGTGAGTTAATCAGACGCTAGAGACGTATATTATGAAGTCTAGACTCTGTAAATAATTAGGTACGATCCGCAGTGGCTGCAATGTATGAGATAGTATGTATATTGTACAGACTCGTATACATAAACGCTTTATTGCTATTCTGTTTTGCAGAACAACGGCGTTGTGTACGGGGAATCAAGACACGCGCAGTACTGTAGAGGACGGACGGTCCACTATCCTAATTATACTCTATTTCAATTAAAACACGTCTTTATATTATTTTCATATGTATCCAAACAACTCGCTACGTTGGCAGCTCGGATACAAGTCTTCCGTTTAACACCCTTGCCTCCGTTCAATATTATTATTCAAAAATGGAACTATGCTGCCAGTACTAAATTTTTTTTAATACAATTGGTCTCTTTTCATCGTAGCCCATAAGTTTGTATTCATTGTATATTTATGAAAGATGAATTAAAATTATAATTTTTGTCCCGTTACTTTTTTACTGATTAAAAGTTGATTTGCGCAACTTTTGACTGCTGATGGACAATCTAGAGGTCAAGAGGTGGGGCACAGTTATAGGCTGCATATACAGGGTGATCAGTCGTCCTAAGTGTCGCTCTATGTAGTTTTAGTACGACGCTTTTTGAAAGAAAAATAATTGTAATTTCTCTAAAATATTCTAATAACCTTTGTTACTCACCGTTTTTTTCTCTTCAATTATTCATAGCTGCCTTGAAGAGGCGATTAGAACGCGAAACGTAAGCATTTTTCTAGCAAGAGGCGAAGAAAAATGATGTTCATTTCTTTTCTTTTAGGCGAAATTGCTATGAATTTATAATTCATTTACGAGAAGTGCTTAGCTGGAGTTTCTTATTTCTTGTAACGCACAGTAATTGATGCGAAAGAGTACTTTACTAACTACGTAATTTTGATAATATTTTTTATTTTATTATTCTCAAAAATAGTATTTTTATAGAGCTTGTATTTAATCTTAGCCTAGATAAGCCGCGGGCCTAGTGGTTTGAACTACTTAACAGAGGGTGGTGGGTTCGAACCCAGGCTCTTACCTCTGAGATTTTTGATATTTATGTGCGAAGTAACATTTGAAATTTACGATAAAGGAAAACATAGTAAAGAAATCTGCCATTTGCGAAAAATGGTAGAATAAATCTAGCGCAAACAAGCTAAAGATAACTCACGTCGTTACTGTCTTGTGGCAAAACCATCAAATTTCCAAAGTCACTCTTCAAATCGCATCACAACAGAGTCGTGCTATCAGGCGCCATTTAATTAAGGCTCGGGAGATTAGCGGTCCCTTTCTGACCTCACGTCGCTTCAGCCAAGGTAACTGTTACTCGACCTATCAAAGACCATCGCGGCGAGGTTACAGCAGGGCTAATACGAAACTCAAAACTCGTAGTTCGTGTCGTGTGGTCCCTCTGACACTTATACTATTTAATACGAGAGCGAGAGGATCCGTACGATACGAACTTCGAGTTTCGTAGTAGCTCTGCTGAAGCGGTGATTTGTAGTGTAGTTAATAAGTACGTTTCTAGAGTGCCCTAGTCAACGAGTAAACACTGGAGCTTAATGTAAAAATTATCTACTCTACTTTGTTCACCCAACGCCGTCACCAAACTTGTTTCAAACTACTTCAGCTAACCAACGTCGTTTTCACAATAATCTGTCCGCGATGAAAATATTCAGACGAGCCCGAACACGCTAGAAGACGTTGTTCTGTATTGGAGTTCCAGTGTCTAGCTTCCTGCTCCATTGGCAGATCAGCACGAATAGCATATTATTATCATCAAAAAGACTACGCATAATTTCACAAACTTTGTGTCAATAAGTGAAGCATACATACAGGTTCTTCCACTTAAACCAAATATGATATTGCGTCGTGCTTCGACGCGGCATCGGTTCGCGGAAAATCACGATGCAATCCTTCGTAGATTTCCACGACACGACGACGACGACGTAGCATCGTATCGTGTATATGTAACAGCACTAACATAAATAAATATACAAGTGACGCTACTAAAAAAGTGTTAAAAATGTTGCCGGTTTCCTTATACCAGGGTTACTCAAAGTGGGGTACGCGATCCCGTAGGGGTTCGCTATTCGACGGTAGGGCCGTGGCCGCCTAGTGGTTTGACCTATCGCCTCTCAAACAGAGGGTCGTGGGTTCAAACCCCGGCTCGCACCTCTGAGTTTTTCGAAATTCATGTGCGGAATTACATTTGAAATTAACCACGAGCTTTGCGTGAAGGAAAACATCGTGAGGAAACCTGCACAAACCTGCGAAGCAATTCAATGGTGCGTGTGAAGTTCCCAATCCGCACTGGCCCGCGTGGGAACTATGGCCCAAGCCCTCTTGTTCTGAGAGGAGGCCTGTGCCCAGCAGTGGGACGTATATAGGCTGGGATGGGATGATGGGTTCGCGACAAGGTTTACGTGACTCCAAAAACCACCAGGCTGCAAGACTAGCAAGATAAGATGATGAAGGTTGGTTTTTGGAGGCTTTTTGTATTTTTTATTTTTAGTTTCTCCAACAGTCAAGGGGGGGCGGGGGTTCGCTATCATCTAGAAACTTTAACAGGGGTACGTGGAGCCATAAGTTTGAGAAACCCTGCCTTATACCACTTTATACGGTTCATTTGCTAACTATAATCATTATGTGTATATTCCTGTTAGTGCTTATACTTGTATCTAAGCTGTGTTGTTCTTGAAATTGTTGTGAAACGTTTCAAACAGACACTAAAAAGTTAACCATTGCAGGCGTCAGAACTTAACTAGTCAAGTAACACATATGAAACTCCGACGAACTACAAGTAACGAGAGCAAGGATCTCCGATTAAGGGTGATAGGCACGTTTATGCTGTGACATTGTCTACCTTGCGTACATATATTTAAAGAGCGAAATTGCGCGGCTTATCTAGATTATATTAAGCACCCATTCGTCGGTGATACTGCAGTACCGCGCAACTATCATTTTTTCCATAAGGTATAATTTTCACTGTCAGAACAGTACAATGTCAGTACTATTTAGTACGATATTAATTTTCGCAACAATATTTTGTTATTCATTTTTGATGTCGTATTAATTAATATTTTTGCATATAAATTAATGTTTATTTTAATTTCATGATAGAGAGAACATTTAATATTTTGTTACGAGCATTTCTATAACTTGCCATGTTGGTATGTCATGTAGGTATGTATGTATGTGTGATGCTAATGGAAGTGTAGTTAGCAAAGAAAGCGTGCTTAAAAATTTAATTTTGAACAAAATATATTTCAATGTTTTTACACCAGTTAAAGTCGTAAGAGTGCTAGTTTAACTTTATTCCAGTTTTTTTACTGCCGATTTAATTTTAGATAAGTACCAAGTTAAATATAGAGTAGTTCTTATATAACTTAGTTGACAGTTAAAAAAATAGAACTAAGTAGAAAAAAAAATATGAAAATAATTTTCTAAAAATTGGAACCTTGGTTAAGTTAGTTAGTTAGTTAATACTTTTAGAGTTTGTTTGCCTTGCTTTTTTAAATCTGCAAAATATTTACAAGGACGTAAGTAGAAAAGTACCTGCAATTAAAATAACGTCAAACTCTGGTCCCAAAGCACTTATGAACAAAAAGAAGAACCATTTAACTGCTAAAAGATGCAAAAAGGTTATAAATACAAAACGACAGCATAATTAGGACATCTGAATTACCTTTTCAATGGTTCCTCAATTCCTTCATAATTGGAATCTCGATACAAACGGTCCCAATCAGAATATATTTATAAAAGAAAGTATAGACTGGAGAAGTCATTAAAACTTTAAACGGACTTGAAAGGTATTTGATTTGGTCAATTATCTTTATTTAACCGAATCAATAGTCAAAGTGAAGATCAGGTTATTTGGCCGCGGAAATTTACAAGTGGAGCTTTTCTTCTCGCGCAGGGATATTAAGTAATTGAAGTATTGCGGAAAAAAATTATGTAAAGCAATTTTTTGAGTTTTTTTTTTATTCGACTGGATGGCAAACGAGCAAGTGATTTTTCTGATAGTAAGAGATCACCACCTCCCATAAAATCTGCAACACCAGGGGTATTGCAGATGCGTTGCCAACCTAGAGGCCTATGATAGAAAATTGCTGTTTTTTATACCCACGGTAATAGAAGCTCAATTCGCGGTAATATAATCACAGCCTGTCCATTACCACGGTAATAGAAGATTTGGGTATTTTGATTTCAATAATTATTTTATCAAATACTAATAACTAAAACGAGCCCAAAAAGTTACGACACTGAAAGTTCAATAAACGCTCTAAAATAAAAATTTCGTTTATTAAGGAGCTTTGATACCCTTAATTTTTGGGACTCATTTGAAAACTTCCTTAAGTACCACGGTAATAGGCGCCGTTACCTTAAATTGTAATTTCTAACGTCGAAATAAAAGAATTACCAAGAGTACAAAAGTTCATTCAAATCACGGCAGAGGGCGTAACAAATACGTGTGTTGTGTTCTTTTAACTCTTAAATGGTTCCAACGGAAGACCAGCGTCGGCCGCAAGGTTGACATTATGCTGAGTTGGGACCATTTCGTGACAAAATTTATTTCCTTTTTTCTTTTTCTTTTATTTGTAAAAATGTCACGAATAAATGTTTTTCTTTCTTTCTTTCTTTCTTTCTTTCTTTATACGGGAAATAATTTGTAAACGTCAACTAACCGCGGGGAGTTAATTGTACAGCGTTTGCTGAATACTTTACTCAGATCATTCAAAAGGCCAGAACATTTATATCCAGACTAAAGCGAGGTTCGGTTGTTAACTTTATGAGCTAATCTTTAAGGCTTAACACCTCTTGTGTAATGTCAAACGATTTTATTTAGGTCCGACCGGAATATCTGGCAGTTGGAGACCAACGCTTTAATAAAAAAAATGTATTTGGAATCCAATTTGTTTTTTAAATGAAAATATTTGTTTTTTTTCTAATTTCAGGATTTTGCTCTTTTTGTTATCTTTTAATTACGCTAACTTATCTTGCTTCTAACCTAAAACCGTGCAGCTACGCGTACGTCTGTGTAACACATATATATTGTTATGTTAAAGATTTTCTTTAACGTACTGAACGGTTCAGTGTGAACCGATCAGAATGCGGCGTTCTGCATTATTTACCTATTAAGTAAAACAAAATTTACACAGTATTACAGCTGTAAACCAATTCGCTGAAAAATTCAATTAAGGTCACTATTCAATTATTGTTTTGGTACACATTTCACGGCTAATTCTTGGTCATTAAGAAGTTGGCAGGTTGGAAAAGCTACAGATCTCATTTCAATACGTTTTTTCGTCTTTGCTGCTTTTTATGTTGTAGGTTTTCTCTTAAACATGGTTCCAAAAACGAATTACAGAATGCCTTCATTTTTTATTCATGATTGTACTATATTTCTCCTAAAGTTTTACCTCTTTACACCTTACTTTAACCTTTAACTAAAATAATAATAATCCCAGCCTATATACGTCCCACTGCTGGGCACAGGCCTCCTCTCAGAAATGAGAGGGCTTGGGCAGTAGTTCCCACGCGGGCCGAGTGCGGATTGGGAACTTCACACACACCATTGAATTGCTTCGCAGGTTTGTGCAGGTTTCCTCACGATGTTTTCCTTCACCGTAAAGCTCGTGGTAAATTTCAAATGTAATTTCGCACATGAATTCCGAAAAAATCAGAGGTGCGAGCCGGGGTTTGAACCCACGATCCTCTGCTTGAGAGGCCATAGGTCAAACCACTCGGCCACCACGGCTCTAACCTTTAACTAAAAGATATTTTTTACGAGAATCGTTAATTGTCCAATTCCAAGTAGGTCAAGAAGAAAAACATTCTATTTGATTTGCATTTGTTTAGTGGCTTCAAAGCTCTCGTTTTACTACGCTCACCTTTCCTTAACCCCATAAACACAAGGTTGAAATTTTGTCGTGTTTCGTACAATTAGAATCAACGGTTAATTTTGTACTTAACGACCGCACGTTAACGTTTACTCGCTTCGGACTGAGAATTGCTTTTTTTACAATCACCCATTCATTTTGCAATTGGGAAAGGCATTATTGCGTTCCGGTTGCGAAATAACTGTAATCTAAGTCTGTTATTCATAAAATAAAACTTGTAAGTATTTACTTACTACCTTTTACCTGCGGCTTCGCCATTACTATTTGCTGGGTGCGAAGTACTAGGTGGGGGTAATGAAATCTATCGCAGCGCTCATAGTGACCAAAAGTAGAAATAATGTAGGCTCGGTCATCTGTCATTAACAAAGCAATTTGTTTAGACTTAACTACCTAATTTTATTAATAGATGTTTGTGTTATGATGCGAGCTTGAATTATTGAACACTGTCCCTGTTTTATTCTTAATTCCTCTACATCCCGGACATGTCCAGCAGATACCAACAATTTTTCTTATGAAACGGTTTGTGGTTGAAATTTTATATTGAGTGATACTCACAAAACCGGTCTTCAAAATGATACTCATTTTGATCTGAAAACGATATTTAATTTATTACTAGCGATATAAGAACAATTATATAATTTAACTATTATTTAAAGAAACCATTAAGATAGCTTTATCTTTTCGTTTTACAGTAAAAGTACAACTAAACATGAAGTAAACAAACCCTGACATAACCAAAATAAAACACACTTTTTTAATAAATTTTACTTACCTCATTTAATTTTAATGACCAAAAATGTATTCACAACCTTTTGTCCACCCAAATCACGGTATCACAGTAATTTTGTATTATAAATTAATACGTGATAGGTTTGATTTTTGTCACAATGTCGCGATGAAATTTCAAAACGTCAGAGCCTCAGAGCCAGCAAAGTTGCGGACGCTAGGTGGCGCTGATGTCGTACACAGAGCAGAGCAGAGTAAACTAAAATTCTGTAATTAAAATGAATCTTATTGATTTTACAGCTGTGGTGGCCTCTCAAACATTGGACTGTGGCTTCAAATTTGTGTTCGTACCTCTGTGTTTTTCGAATTTCATGTGCGAAATTACATTTGAAATGTACCACGAGCTTTAGGTACGGTGAAAAAAAAACATTATGAGGAAATCTGCACAAACATGCGAAGCAGTTTATTCGTAGGTATTGTGTCAAGTTTCCAATCCGCACTGAGCCCGCGTGGGAACAAAAGTGATTTCTGGAATCATTGTTTGACTCAAGTATGGAAAGCTCCCTAATAAAAATAGGCTGTTTTTTAGCCCAAGATAGGATAACATTTTCTAAAGTCTTGATCAGCCTCTTAATAATATCAAGTTGAAATATTTTGTCAGCACCAACACTAATGTTAATTATTCTTTTTTGAAGTGGCAGCGGCCATTGTTGCCGGCACGCGCTCTTTTGTTTCAGAGAGCGGCAGGCGAAGTGTTAAGTGCCTTTGAGATAGGGAAGGCGTATCCAGGAAGCTTCATGAAGCTTGACCGTTATATCGTGGGCAGTGCAATGGTTAAAAATATGGTGATGAAATAATATTGCAATACACAGAACTAATATTAAGAATGGAAATGTTACATGATCTGAAAACGCGAGGTACTCTTCTATAACGTGAAAAAACGGCGTATACATAGAAATTTTGAAATTAATTTGGAGTGTTTCAGCAGACAGATAGATAGCTAATTAATCTAACTGAAGGAGTAATAGAATAAAAAAAAACAGAAAACTACCCTTTCATCTAGCTATAATTAAAAAGATACACGTAGCGTGCAACATAGTATTATACTCATATAGTAGATCAATTAGAGTTCCTTAGAACTTGGGCACTCATGTAGACAAAACCACAGAGCTGGTTAGTTAACTCCTTGTTAACTCCTAGTTTGTGGGAGCTCGCGCAATAAGGATGTGATCACAAGAGAGGCTTAATTGCGCTTTACATAGTGCTGTTTATGTGCACTAGTCAGTAATTATTATTAGTCTCGTATTTTTGTATTCTTTCTCAGCAATAGACTACAAAATCTAAAATTTTGAAACAATTTTTTTTCAGGATTCGAACCCACGAACTCGGTATTTGTGCCGAGCATGCTCATACGGTAAACGACAGAAACTTTTTGCTTTTAGAATATTTTTTTAGCAAATTAAAAAGTACCAGCGCAGGGCTTAAATAATCCATTTATAGACTTGTATAACTCTTAGACTATCCTTGTCGGTCTGCTTTTGCTTTAACAGCCAACCCACAAAACGCAATTAACGTTTATTACTTCGTTAATAAATAAAGGCTTTTCTCATGCAAAATACAATAGAGACAGTACACATCCAAGGTGTTTGGCAGAATATCGACATTATATGCTGAGTGAGCGCCTTTTCTCTACGTCATTGCATAACTTTCAATCCAGAGAATAACAAAAGAATTTAGAAAATCGGTTCATAATTGGCGGAATTTTAAATGATAATAACACCCCTCTTTTTTCGTCAGGGGTTAACAAAACAGATAACTCACGACTGAAATCGAGTTTAGTTGTACTCGATTTCAGAAGTGAGTTATCCGTTTTTTTATCATTAGGTCTCACGGTAGTTTCATGTTCAAAATTGACGGAATTATCGCGTGACAAATATACAAAAAACATAGGTATGTACTTGCAGTCGAATTGAGAACCTCCTCCTTTTTTTAAGTCGGTTAAAAATAAACTTTATTTTGATGGGTGCATGTTTTAACTTAATATTATTGTGATGTTCATTTATTACTCTTGAGCTTTGTATTCTATATATTTAATATACAGCCTTTAGCATCTGTGTACGCCGTAATTGTGCACAGGGTGTTGAAGTTTCTGGTTTGTTAATCTAAACGCCATTTTGGCCGTCTGCCCGTTATGGGCATGGTTAAGTGATGTTTGTAATTGCAATGAAGGGTTAGTTATAGCTGTACTGGGTGTAACTTCATTAAGGAAACCTTAAGGACCTTGTAGCGTAGAACAGTTTATTTGGTAGGTATTAAAACAAATAATAATTTAATTTTAGTATTACAATACAATACAAATAATCTTTATTGCACACCACTAATAAGTACAAAAAAATATATATGGACACAAAATGCAGGGTAGATAATAGACGGTCTTATCGCTTAATAGCGATCTCATCAACACAACCATTTAGGCACAGGAACTATAGCTATGTTAAAAATAGGTGGCGGAAATAACAACATAAAAGAAACTAATATTAAAACAATGATTACCTAATCATGAATAATGTGTGGAAATCGCAAATTTCATCAGACTCATTTCAACAAAATAGTTAATTGGAATCTTGTTTAAATAATGGAAAGAAAAACTTAAAAACAAGAGAATGATATTTGCGAAGAATATGTTTTGAAGTTGATTTTTAGGTTTACGCTCCTCTGTCTGTCCGTCCGTCTGCCACCAGGCTGTATGAACCGTGACAGCTAGACAGTAGAAATTTTGACAGATTATGTATTTTTGTTGTTGCTATAACAACAAATATTAAAAACAGAATAAAACTAATATTTAAGGGGGGCTCTCATACAATAAACGTGATTTTTTTGCTAATGTCTAATGTTGTATTGATAAAGGTACGGAACCCTTCATGCGCGAGTCCGACTCGCACTTGGCCAGTTATGTACTTTACCTAAATGCTAAAATTGGTATAGTTAACTTACTTTGATAATGGTCTAATCTTATTACTTTTCTTTCTTGTTTGATTGAAAATATAACCACTACTGTTAAAACAGATACTCACATTGGAAGAGCGGTGTCTCTTAGCACAGGTATCACGTTAAATAGAGGCACTACCCTAATATCACAATCAAGCAAAGGTCTAAACGATTTTACAAGCTTTTCTTTAACTTACCCTGTTTATTTATTTATTTATTTGTATGTATGGGTCAAATCTTGGAAGCTAAATTTGACCCACTTCCAGTGGTCCGATTGACTTGAAATTTGGCATACTTCTGTAAATCTGGTGATAATACAATAATCTGGTAGTGAAATCCTGATAGACCGGCCAGGATCGTCTCCGCAGAGCGAAACTCCTCAACGGTTAATGGCATCGACTTATCTTGGATGACAATGCAAGTACAGTTAACAAAAAGTCAAGTCAGAAAAAAAGCTTGTATTAAAAATGTAGTTTTTAACAAAAACTTATATTTAAATAATATTTATTCAGTCCACCTCACCGCACCCCACTCGCTGCGCTTTGAAAAGAGCCCGCTACACCCCTTCGCTACGCACCCTCCCACCGCTCAGCTACCTCCCTCATCTCTGGTGGAAACGTAGCTTTAACAGGCTACCTTTTATAGGTAGAGTCATTCACGATGACGCGTGCCGTGGTTCTTATTACAATGTCATTAATGTCTATTTTGAGAAAATTACGCGTGTTCGTGGATGGCACTAGGTATACTTCGAGAATACAAAGTTTCCACAATTGAATTTGCGGGCAACGGCCATTAATTATACACGTATTACTTTCCTATCATCCGAGAACAAATCGATAGGATACTTGTTCACATTTCCTTAACAACCGCGCCAGCTGTATCGAAGTATCCGATGTAATTGTACTAGTAATTACTCACCGACCGATTAACAGTTCGGCCACGGACAATCAGCGACGTGATAGCTTTTTTGTGATACATTGCGTGTTGACAGTAGGCTGCATTACTTAAAGAAATATGATTAGTTTTGCCAGATGATCAAAGAATATTGGATGGTTTTTTGACATCGTGAGAGTTGCGGGCCAATGTGGCGTTCTAAGGGGGAGGCCTTTGTTCAGCAGTGGCTGATGATGATGATGATTGTTTTGTCAATTAAGCAAAAAATATGGAGTTGAGAGAGTGAGAAAGTGGCGCCCAAAAGCTTCTATTCGATGTTCTTTTTAAATATTTTCTTTGTATCGAAGTGTGTTTCTGTGTTCTCTGTCTCTCTTTCGCTCGAATAAAAATAAGAAATAACAGTACGGACTCTTCTAAAACAAGCCACAGTGTATATAATGGCTACATAACTTCAAAGCTTGAACCTACCTCAACTCAGACTTCTTCGACCGTGAATATTCTTAAACCAGTCGATATCCGCCGTGTGAAAGGGAGCGATAGAGCTGAGGTGAATTAAGCCTATTCGATAAATTGTCACCTTTGGTCGCCAATTAATAGGGATTACGTGGCTGGCCTATTACGTACGATAGCCCCTGGGTGCCCTATTATTGAATACGAGCGAACGATTCCTTAGAGATTTTGTCGACTTTATTTATGTCCAATAGGCAAACTCGTATTTTCCTATATATACATACTATCAAAAATATTAATGTAAAAAGATGCAAGTCTCGTGCAACGTAGTTCTTGTACTCCAAAAACCGACCAAGGGGGTGTCGAACACGCCCGAAATAGGGTTCCGTGGCCATTACGAAAAAAATAAGTAATATTTTTCTCAGGATTTTGTATTTTGTACGGAATATTCCTAGTTCGTGCTGCTAGACAGACTTGACACCCGACACTTCAGTCTACTCGTGACCACGGCTACTGTAATATTGCCGGAACGTCGAGGTAAATATTACTCGTGTGTGTTAGCGTAATAAGTCCCGTTTGTGGTATTTTGACTATTTATGATATTTATTTATACTTACTGAATGGGGCTTTTAACAGGAGCAAATAATTAAAAATGTATCGCGCTCCTCAAACTGAATGTTACAGAACAGATAATTAGAGATTAGTGACTTTTAAAAATAATAGAGCCTTTAAAGATTCCTTTTTACAAATGAAATCAATGTACGCCATCCTAGAATCTAATTCACAGACATTTGAATAAAATTATTTATGAAATTGTACAATCATGCTCGACTTTGCGTGAGTTCACGCCGTAGACCTTCTACAGCGTAGATCGTCTACGCGCGTAGAGCGTCTACGAAAAAAAGGTGTAATGTAATAAAATAACGTACTGTGTTTATTGTGTCTACTTTTTTATCAGACCGGTCAAGTGTGTGTCTGGCCACGCGTAGTGAAAGGTTCTGTACGGAAAAAGTATGCGGAAAATATTCAGTATTTTAATCGACTGTTACACGTTAACTTGTGAAGTCTAAAAGTGTAAAATTATAATTTGGTAATTTTACTTCTACATTGGTTATATGTACGTAGGGAGTAATATGATGATATTTTTTTCAGATTTTTCATGCTAACGGCTTAGCTTTTAGATGGGACAGACACTTGACTCTAAGAAAAGTTAGCACTTTTAAGCTTAATAATCTGAAAACGGAACCGTAAGTTAGTAAATTTAGTAAATGTTATTGAAAAACCTATTCAATGATACCCATAATGGATTGAGGCGAGAAATAATATTCATCCCCATTTTACATGTAAGGTACCTAGGTACAGCCGAACAAACTGATTAATGTACCAAGGTGAAACCTTTTGATAATCAACTTCACTATGATTCCTTGATAACTGTATGTGATGTCAACATGACATTAGTAGCACCAAGGTTCCACCCTGGTACGTCCATGATTCAGTTTCTTCGACTGTACTCTAAATTTATTTTCCCAAAATGTTATTATATCCGTTTCTCCGCGTGGTTTATATTTTATGTATATTATCTAAATAAAAATGAATTACTGAAATGTATGTAAGCGCATAACTTCTGAACGACAGCACCAAATTGGAGTGAATCAAAATAAAAAAGAAGGGGGTGAAGCCGCGGGCAACAGCTAGTAAAATATAAACCCATGCAAAATTATAGCTATCTAGCACTAACAGCCTGTAAGCTAAGCCACGGACAAACAGACGGACGAACGTGACGAAACTATAAGGATCACTACATACCAGGTGAAGCCTGTAATATGAGCAAATAATTAAAACATACATCATACTCCTCAATTTGAACAACATTAGTTCAGCGACTTTTAAAAATAATGAGTTTCTTAATTTTTATTACACTTTTAATTCTATTCAAAGAAGCAATGTACAGCGAAAGGCTTGATGTTTGTAACATGACAGTCGACGTCAGTTGTGTTCTATCATGGCGTACATTGATAGCAATATTTAATTTATATTTTCATGAAGGAAAATTCAAAGACTCCATTAATCTAAAAAGTCGCTGAACTAATGTTGTTCAGTTTGACGAGGACGATTTATGTTTTAATTTTTTGATCGTATTACAGGCCACATCCGGTTTAAACCAATTCTCCATAATTCCCACAGCTTGACATCAAGGCTTCAAGACTCCAAATAACCAATCATAATTTATTTTACTTTATTAATTTGGGTACAATAACATAATGCATGCTTACGAAATTACAAATATAGTGACTTAATTTTACGTAATTACAGCGCAATACATCACAATAATAATTGTACACAGCATTTAACACAACCCTGATAAAGAAAAGGAGAAAAAGATTAAAAACAAAATCAAAGAGAGAAAAAAAAACAATACAAAATAACAATGCGGCAATTCAATACAATAAGCATATTATTATTACGCAACACAGGATTACTTGCAACTGATTTGAATTTTGCTAGCGTCATGTTGAATATTCCTAACACAAGATCAATTTTATTAAAAAGTCCACACATTCTTGTGATAGCGTTATTCGAAACATTCTTCTTCTTCTCTTTTAAGATATGGCTTTTCTGTCCTAATTAATAGAACAATTTCACCAGTGTCAAGGTAAACTATCTTTTATAGGGACGTTGCAGTGATTGTAGTTTTTGCAACTTGATAGTAAAATTCCAGAAACCACGTGGAAACAACTGCGCATTAAAAAATGCCAACACGAGAGCAAACTAGAATTTGTGATCACTGTTCACTGTTAAGGTTAATCGCCGCATAAAACTATCAAAATTATACTCAACTAGCCAAAGAAACAGAAATAGCAAAATTAGATATTGTCTACATCCGCCATGTTCGAATGTTACAAATCGAATCCATTCGAAACATTATTGTAACATACTACTGGCAAGGCAAATAAATTACGATTTCTAGTCGTTTTACTAGTGGCTCTAAAATAAATATGATCAACAAGTCCACCGTCGAGACCGCCATGCAATATTTTACAGAGAGTCACAAGATCGGCAATTTGACGTCTATCAGACAGCGACTTGAGGCCAAAAGCAAGCAAGCAGTCGGGGTACTCTGGCAAGGCACGGCGCGTACCAGTTCGAAAGCAAAGATGTCTCAGGAACTTTTTCTGGATTGCTTCTTACCTGTCCGAGTGCGTCTTGTAAATGGGGTAGCTCACCGAGAACAGTACTCAAGGTTCGACCGCACCAAAGACGAGTACAAGATAATTAAGGTGGCAATATTTCTGTACGGTTTACAAATCCCAGCATACGATTTGCCTTGGACACAATGTTCTCATAATGACTGCGGAAAGAAAGATTACAATCAAAATCCACTCCCAAGATCTCTCACGATAGAAACTCTCTCCAACTCAATTCCATCGATGTTATACCTAAAGTCTAAAAAATGTTCTGAAAAATTTGTTTGCTTAGGAGCGACATCTCTTGTCTGGGTGAGCAGTTAGTTCCGAAAGAGTTGTACGTCCCTCGATGGGAGCGAAACATAGATGTCGCTAGTGTGCTGCTTAAGTAGCGTAGTAGAAAAAAGCAACCTGAGATATGTGTGCATTGGAGAAATTCATGTCTGTACTCCTGTCCAGTGGTAGTGTAGGGGTTATGGCACGCAGCACGGAATGCTGAGGACCTGGGTTCGATTCCCAGCGATGGTCTCTTTTTCTGGTTTCTCTGTGCATCCATGTCTCAGTTTGTATTTTCGATCAAGGCTTACTTCAAATCTAAACAAAAACAAAAGAAACAAAACAAACGTAAACGCCACAAAAGAAACGTAGACGCCACAAATTCGCGCGAACGTTCCAAATTTAGCCGACAGTGCCATAAGCCTTCATTATCCCCTACAATTCTGTTAAGCCTTTTTGTGATTTGTTCGAGAAAACCCGGTCCGTACAATTCGTATTGCTAACTAAGAAAATATAATGAATTGCTATTGATAAAGGCAAAAAAATATATACTCACGAATTTTTACTGTAACAATGTACTCTTTATTGTTCAAAAGAAAAAAAGAAAATAAATATTGTTAACAAACTTTGAGATACATGTCCAAAGTCGGAATTATTCCTTCAATGACAATTTCGTTCCTTATATATTATAATAACTTGAAAAACTACAATGTATTTCAGTCATTTGTACAATTTTCAAAAGTCTAATGTATAGTTTATCCTAACTTAGTATTCGTTCATGACAAACACATTCGTCGCAATACATTCTCGCATATCTCTAGTGGAAATGCCGCCTTATGTAAGACTACCTGAGAAAATAACATTTTGCATCCTAAAGCTATACGCCCACGTTATTGATCCCAAGGACAAGATAGAACTAAGTTTATGGCGCAATAAAGTAATATGGCTTTATCAGATGGAATATAAAACTAGATTTACCACCTCACTGTTAATTTTCATTACGATGACATAACACCATTGAGGGCCTGAACCTGAAGATTGAAAGATGTCTCAGGTTGTATTTTTGGGGCGTTCTTACGTCTCAGCATTATGCTGAGCCAGTGTCCGATTCACAACCGCAATAGGTACTATCTTTTGGGGCCCTAGTGAAAAAGGGGTTAATTTTACAGAAGTTGAACAGCTGATTTCGACTTAAACCCTTATACACATAAAATAGAAAATAGCTGTGTAATTTCTGCAGACTTAACCCCTTTTTCACTAGGGTACCATGTTGTTGTGTCTGTGTTGTGAATAATTATACCTACTTCTTTGTTTAATTTAAAGAATATATTAATAAAACATATTTTAAGTCCTTTATTAATTACCCTTAAAGTTGCCGATTATTGTACATATAGGTAGAAAAAATAAGCGCTGAGTAAAGGGCCCAAAGAGAATAACCACTCGAAGGAAACAAGAGTTATAGGGTGTAAAACGAGTATATTGTTCACGGGAAGCGACACAAGAAAGAAGTGTAAAAGACGGCAGTTATACTAAAGAATGATAACACTATTGAAATATACAAAAACATCAAATATAGTTGTTTATGTTAAAATGTAAACATGAATGGTTTAAAGGAACAACAACTTAACAACTGCTATAAAAATAGATAAATTATTTTGAGTGCGTGTGAGTTTCAATTGACGACGATGATGTAAAATCTCGAGTGTGTCAGTAATTAGGAATTCTATTGTTACAAGATCACAATAGAATCACACACATGTGACATTTTGTGCAATGCCCTCAAATAAGGTGTCAATGACCTTCCAATTAAACACACTCGCCGACCCTCCGACCGCGACAGACGTGGGTAGGCCCGTGATTATCCAATGTTGTCGTTGCCACACGAGAAAATATGACGGATAAATTGTCTTGGCAATTTTCGGATTAGAGGGACGATTAATGTTAGGTACCGTATTGAGAAAAATAATTAAAATAAATAATAATACTTCAAAGATTATACAATATTATAAAGCGCCAAAAATCAATGATTACTAAAATTACATGCCACATTTGAATGTGCTAATAAAATCGTAACCGCATTTTGAGTTTAGAATTAGCAACAAACAATCGAACTCAGAACGGGAATCTAACCCGGTGGATTTGAAAAATTAAACTTACATCATTTCTTTTGGATAACGATAGTGTAGGTCATAAGCAATAAATGTTACTACGAACACGAAATCTAGAATAAGACACTCGGTAGTAAGACAGCCGGTGAAATTACTGGCACTTGAGGTATCCCAACTTAGGCCTCTAGGTTGGCAACGTATCTGCAATCCCTCTGGTGTTGCAGGTGTCTATGGGCGGTGGTGATCTGTCAGGAGACCCACTTGCTCGCTTGCCATCAAGTCGAATAAAAAAAAACATTGTATTTCATTATTCTTTAATAATGTAAGTTTTATTTTCCAAATCGTCCAGGTTCGATTCCCGAGCGAAGTACGTAGTTTTTCTTGTAACTAAAATCGATGACATGGTTCCTAAGAACAGATCTTAGTATGCCTTATAGTATCAGACTTTCCCATGCTGACCGATCTGAATGTTACACCCTGTATAGGTAATTCTAAATTGAAAACTTTATGATTCAGTTATATGTATATAAAAGTAGCTTAGAAATTGTTTTTCCGTTCGATAACACGCATTGACAAGTATTTATTCAAATTCCGTATCGATTGAAATCGCATTGATGCCTTTTCGTTTAAGTAGATGTAAAGGAAGACACAACTGTTTAGATATACCTTACAAACGAAATAATAAAGATAAGGGTTCAACCTAATGGAGTAAATAATAAACAAATAGGAAAAATGGAAGAGAACGAAAAAACAAACAACTACAAACGGAAAATTGTCTCACATGCTCACAATGTCGCATAGGTGCGTGTTAATTCGAAATTTCACGCCATTTACCTACCGTTATCCGAAGCTTGAAGCTTGAGATAATCTAGTAATTACCATAAAGGCTTGAACGGCGAAAGAAACATCTCACATGTTTGTTATACGTACAGTGCCGCATTCGATCGATCAGGTTTTAATTCAGTCTCCACAACCCAGCAATGGAACGGGCTTCGACGATATCACTCGTGTTATGTTAATAAGGCTTCAGTGTGTTGGTAGATTTTGCATGAATTTCCATAGTGTGACGCGAATTAGTACGCGTGATCAGGTTCGCACATTATTGACGTGTTTGGAGCGCAGTATGCAAATTGAGAGACTATGGTTTTGTTTGCGGATCATTTTGTGTGTGCACCTAAGTATTGACGAAGATAGATGCCACACATTTTTGTTAGCGAATCATAACACGGTTTCTGTTCATGCTGTCATTTTTTATTTCACCAAATTTTACTTCGGTCATCCCGTAAAACGAAATTGAATACAAACTGAAATATATGCACAGAAAAGAAATTAGCCATCGGGATCGTCGGTAATCCGTACCGCGTGCTACATACCACGATGGTCTTTAATTTTTCTGTTTTTCTTGCATCTATATTTCAGTCACTCCATGATGGACCATCATGGTGTAGCGTATGCAACGCGGTAACGGATTACCGAGGACATGGGTCGATAGTGATGCGTCTTCATCTCCATTTAGGCTCGCATCCCATTTGCCAACGTCTTCCAGGCGGGGGGGGGGGGGCGTCTTCACCCTTATGTAGTTAGCGTTCCATTGGTGCGCACGAAGCGGTTTGCTTCATCTTTCATAATGCGAACTGCTAAGGAATGGAATTTGCTCCCGTCGTCTGTATTTCTGGATAAATACAATCTAGGGCTCTTCAAGGCCAGAGTGAATATGCTGTTACTGAACCATAAACCTTTGGCCTCATCTGCACTTAACATCAGGTGAGATAGGGGTCAATCACGGTGTATGTAAAAAAAAAACAAAGACCATATTGCAGGCGAACAATTGGCCGTTGTGGTCGAAAAGTAAGTCTCGAATGGACGCCGCAGTTGGACAAGTGCAGCGTAGAATGTCCACCTAGCTTTGGTCTGTTGATCGCAACGCACAACGCTGCGGTATGCGACTCAACGCAGCGCAGCAGCGCTAACCGTCTCTGCGTAGAAGTGTAGTTGATTTTGCCGCAGCTACCAAAGCAGACGTGTCAACATGAACACTTATTTTTGAAATTTGTGCTTTGCTTGAGGAGGGGGAGGAAGAAGATTTTCTAATGCTTCTGAAAAAGACGAAGAAGCTGTCTGAGAAACCATTTTTTTACAACGGAGGAGTGAAGGTTGTTACGAAACTTTAATAAAAAGGCAATTTTCTTTGACTATTAAACTTTTATGTTTTTTATCTTTATTTCTATATTTATAAAGAGAGATAAGACGCCAAATATTTTTTAACAAATGACCAATAACTAAAACTAAACCTTAATTAAAAAGGAGAGGTGGGCCTCTTGGCCTGGTGCCCATCGCGCAGGCAGCATTCCCGCGCTGAACTGCGATTGCGATTCTTTGCGCGAGAAAGCTGCCGGCGGCTGTTGCCTCTCTTAACCTAATGCTGTGTAGCTCCAGCGCACCCTTACCCCATGAGAGAATAATACAATTAATATTTTATTAAATTATCTTCAAATCCGTGACGCACTCTACAGCGTACAAACGAGAACGACGCACGCCGCGTAGTGCGGAGTACCCGCTTCCCTTTTCACCGTGCTTGCCCGTCGCCGCTGATACATACTGCGCTGTGACGGAAGAAGAGACCATTTTCGACGTGTTTAATGCAATTACGCGTCCGACGCTGCATACCGCGTACCGCAGCGTTGCGCGTTGCGATGAACAGACCAAAGCTTAACACTCGATGACTTTTGTGGTTTTGTAAGATTGTACTTTGTCGTTTTACAGCCACGTACTTTGCGTGATACAAGATTGACAAATGTGTTAATGTGACAGAGTAAAAAAGTAACCAGCTACTTTTGAAGCTGACCGTACTTACTGTCTAACGCGCTGACTCTCGCGATTGCATTCACCATCTCTTTCTAAAGTCTTATACCATGTGACAGTGGTGAATGGTGGTGGTGGTACAAAGTGGTGTAAAGAATTGTGATCTCAAGTGCGATAGACAATAAGTCAGCTCATTAGCTTATTGAAGTGGCAATGGACAGGCCATATAACACGGAAAACGATGTTCCTTTCTTTTGCAGACAGAAATTTCGTATAATTGCAATTTGCAGAAAATGTTTCATATAATATTTGTTCCTTGTATTTTTACTTCGAATATTATTGCTTCATCGACTATTTACTTGAATGAGACATATTTATTAGAAAAACAATTCAACAGCAACAACGACGCAACAACAAAGTACAACACGGAAAACAGATGGTCGTTGGGGCCGAAAGGTTCTCGAGTGGAGACCGCGGATCCTCAAGCGCAGTGTAGGACGTCTACCAACGAGATTAATGGATAACCCGGTCAAAGCAGGTTCACAGTGAATGCAGGCCGCTTACAACCGAAGCAACTGGAGGTTTATGGGGGACCTATGTCCAACAGTGGACGTCCTACGTGTGAATCACATCACACATGATGATGAGACAGTAAGTAGGTCGCGTTTCTCAACCGATTCTAGTGAAATTTTAGAAGCAGGGTTCGATAATTACATGGATTTTATTGCCAGTTTTGTTAATGATTTTTTTCAAAATGGCGGATTATAAGGCGAGAGGTGAACATTAATAAATTCAGTTGCAAACTATGCAAAAACAAACTCGGGAGGGCTGCGAAACCACTAGTTTTTAATTGAAGATGCTGCACTAATTGGTTTTATTTACAATGCAGAATTTTGACTTCGAAATGATGGCAGCCGCGGAACTGCAGTGATTTACATAGCTAGAATATCTACAGAACCGCGCAAGAAAAGTTTAAATAGTTTTTCTTAAATATTCTGATTTTCTGTGTTTCTTCAGGACTCAAATCTATCTGCTTACCTACAAACAAAAAAATTGAGGTTACAAACTTTCGCATTTATAATATTAGTGGAATATAGATTACTACGAGTGTATAAATCTTTATAAAATACTACTATTATGTCTTATTGTGATCAGAATACATTGACGACACCAGACATTCGACATTCGCGTGTCCGTAATAGTGACACCATGTTGCATAAGCGTCATGATGGTATTGGCTCTGTGCACGACATCAGCGCCACCTAGCGTCCGTAACTTTTTTGGCTCTGATGCTCTGACGTTTGAAATTTCATCGCGACATTGTGACAAAAATCAAACCTATAACGTATTAATGTAGTATTAAAATTAAATGAGGTAAGTAAAATTTATTAAAAAAGTGTGTTTTATTTTGGTTATGTCAGGGTTTGTTTACTTCATGTTTAGTTGTACTTTACTGTAAAACGAAAGATAAAAGCTATTGGTTTCTTTGAATAATAGTAAAATTATGTATCCCTAAATTATCATTCTTCTATGCTAGTAACAAAATTAAATATCGTTTCAGATCAAAATGAAAATCATTTGTAAGACCGGTTTGTGAGTATCACTCAATAAAAATTTCAACCACAAACCGTTTCATAAGGAAAATTGTTGCTGGACATGTTCGAGATGTAGAGGAATTAAGAACAAAACAGGGACAGTGGTCAATAATAAAATTCAAGCTCGCATCATAACACAAACATCTATTACTAAAATTAGGTAGTTAAAGTCAAATTGCTTTGTTAATGACCGATTCATATGAGTATGACAGATGACAGAGCCTAGATTATTTCTTCTTTCGGCCACTATGAGCGCTGCGATAGATTTCAGTCGACCAAGAAAGTGCTTTACCAGTTTTAATGACAGTTCTTCAGAAATAAAACAATAAGATAAGATAATGCTTGCACTGTTGTGTTTCGGCGTGGAGAGTAAGACAGCCGGTGAAATAACTGGCACTTGAGGTATCCCATCTTAGGCCTCTTGGTTGGCAACGCATCTGCAATACCCCTGGTGTTGCAGATGTTTATGGGCGGTGGTGATCTCTTACCATCAGGAGACCCACTTGCTCGTTTGCCATCCAGTCAAATAAAAAAAAATGGCTGATTGTTTTAAACCTAAAATTGCTAAAAGTGGCTCCGAAGCGGTAACGTTTCGTATGCTCTGCCTACCCCATTTGGGAATACAGGCGTGATGATTGTTTGTGTGTATATTTTTTAGTTCGATTTCTAGTCACGGGCCTGCGACTTCGAAATTCCCAAGACGATCCCATAGGGCTTATGGGAACGGAAGCGATACATGCCCTCGGTACCGCTCTGCTTTCAGAGCATGACATGAGTGCGTGTGAGCTAACTTTGGGAGCGACAGGCATGAGAGCTTGCCTTCGGAATCCAAAAGCTTAATGGTTACTGTTACTTGACCTGAAATGTATATTTCAGAATCAAATTATTATTATTCTTTTAATTTATGACGGTATAGGTATAGTTAGTTACATATTAAGTTTTAGTTTTGTAACCCCATACATCCCTGTATTATTATTATTCTTTTCTTGTATTTTTTTCTTCAATTTTATACTGTAATTTTTAAGTATTTTATTTTTAATTATTTTACCTTGAAAACTTACTTTCTGCCAAGTTTCTTGCGGCGCATTCTTCTTGGCAATGATGGTCTTTCCGATAACGCTGGTAGTTTATGAGGGCTTCAAAAACTTGAACATTCCATTAATTACAAAACAAATTTCTGAATGCACTTGGATGCAAATTGCACCATAGTACTACGTCGCGTATAATAATATTTTACATCACATAAAAAACAATTATGTCAAAATGACAGCCCTACGATAGAACATTATGAATGAAGCTTAAGCCGTAGTCCATTAATAATCGGACTAGGGCTGGCACCCAGGACAAATGAACGCTATTAATTATTTCCGAGCAAACTTTTTCTTCGACAATGCTGAGCTTAAGGTTTTTAAAGGGTATATTTAGGCGAGTAACTTGGCCACTTTTATGAACCCTAAAATCAATTAAGCTTTTAGTTTTTTTCCGAACCGAATATATATTCTAAGTGTTTATATTATAAGTATTTTTACTGCTTTATGGTGTGCAATAAAGAATATTTGTATTGTATTGTATTGTATTGTATATTTTAAAGAGTCTTAGGATACAAGTAATATTAGCCATTTCGTTTTTTTCTCTTGTTGAACCTAAGCAAAACTAATCGAGTAGATACATTCAGATTTGCACTCAAAAGACTTTGTACCACCCCGTACAATTGCCATCCAGAATTAAAATTCACTGAAAAAAACAAACTTATCTTATGACAACTAAACGAAATGTTACCCTTTTTCATTGTTTATAACAAAGCAATACAAACTCTGTGAAAATTTCGCAATGACTTCCGCTAATCTTACTAAATCGTCTGCCCAGTCCACCTTACGGGGATCTTCCAACGTTTCTCCTTCCAATATGCGATCGCCATCCCAGTAGCTTCTGGCCACAACGGCCATCTGTTCACGAGTACCGTACTCCGCCTTCTGTCACTTAAG
Organism: Choristoneura fumiferana; assembly: GCF_025370935.1. Taxonomy (NCBI): domain Eukaryota; kingdom Metazoa; phylum Arthropoda; class Insecta; order Lepidoptera; family Tortricidae; genus Choristoneura; species Choristoneura fumiferana. Next base: position 16,664,345 of record NC_133477.1, on the reverse strand, counting down.
ATGCGATTTACTGAGCGATCTCTGTAACTTTAGTTTTTTTAAGGAAAAATCATATTGTGAAACACTTATTACTGATCCACTCTAGACACTCTGTGTGCAGGGAAGTGGGGATATTTTATGCTCAGACTTTCAAATTAGGAATGCTTTTATGTCCTAGAGCTGCCAGTAAGAACCAATATCGATATTCAACCCGCGCCAGTTCGAAATTCAAATTGATTTGGAAGCATTTTCATATATTAGAGTATTACCTGCCAGATGCAGAAGATTCTAGTTTTAAAGTAAATACATATTTCTATAATAAGTCCTTGTTAAAAAAATAGATCCAAGAATTTCAAATCAATCTAATCACTATAGAAGCGTATTAATCGACTTGCATGATTTGATGACCACTTACGTTGTCACGTTGTTGTTACGTTGTAAGGGATGTTACGGATGATAACGAAATGAGCCATGTTGGGCCCTTTTCGCTGCAAACATCATCTTGACATTATGACAAAGAAAATAATCGAGAAATTAAATTCACCCTGGTACACTACGGGTTTTCACAACTGTACAAATATATTATATATACATTTTTATAATATGTACATACGAACTTTACGAGTGAAATAAAAGCTTGTGAATTTTATTTTAAATGTAAAACACGCACGCAAAGTATTTCTTTTCATTTAAAAATTTCTATGAATCCCGGTTTAACCACCGACCGAGGTCATTAGCACCAGCTATCGGATTAAGAATAAACTAAAAGTAATTTAAAAATGCCACTCCAATTTGGTTTTTCGAGCATTTTTAAATTTAAACTCTTCAGATGCAGTTCTATTTGTCATCTCGCTTTTATAAAAGAACGTTAACTCGGACGTGTTTTTAATTGGTTATTTCCTAGCTTCTAGGAGCTTTCTTTAATTGGAATTTATTGGCAGTAAAACTAAGCCAAGAAGTCTAAAAACACCGTGTTATTTTTGATATCCATTAACTTTAAGGGGACATAGACACTAGAGGCCTAACTCTTACTGTTTAAAAGATAATCAAGTGTTAAGATAATTAATTATTAGCAGCAAAACAGCGTAAAAGTCCTTTTTGAAGTTTTTGAAAGTTCATAACTAATCCGGGTTTAATTCACACATCTTTAGCAAAAGAAAGTTAAATATGTGGATTTTTTAGATGCCTCTCTTATGTCATTGCGTCACGTCAATGTCACTTGTCCAGTTTGTTTATTAAACAATTAATAACTTTTTTTTTTTTTTTTTAATTCGACTGGATGACAAACGAGCAAGTGGGTCTCCTGATGGTAAGAGATCACCACTGCCCATAGACACCTGCAACACCAGGGGGATTGCAGATGCGTTGCCAACCTAGAGGCCTAAGATGGGATACCTCAAGTGCCAGTAATTTCACCGGCTGTCATGCTCTCCACGCCGAAACACAACAGTGCAAGCACTGCTGCTTCACGGCAGGATTAGCGAGCAAGATGGTGGTAGCAATCCGGGCGGACCTTGCAGAAGGTCCTACCACCTGCAAACTAATAATAAATGTGAAGCTATATTATATGTACTTAGTATAAAATTTTTGCTATAGCTATAGTATATTTTTTTCCACTCGCGAAAAAGTTTATTATCAGGTAGTTCATATCAATGAACTGAGTCGTCTGCCAAAGTTAACGGATATCAAAAAAACACGTTGTACAAGTATAGCAGCTATTAAAAATGTGTTCACTTATACAACTCATAAAATTAAAACAAACAAAATGAACACAAAACGTACATATTTAGGTAAAAGAATACCAGCCATTTTGGTCTTGATCTTATCAGAGAGAGAAGAAACAAGCCCTCACTATTGTATTACAATATGTTTGCTGAAATCGCAAAAATAATATAGACATTCGAGAATTTTCAGCCATTTGCCACAGCTAATTTGTGATAAATGCATACAAAGCACAAACACACTCACATTTCTATAATAAAAACTGTCTTAAACTTAAGTATATAATAGAACATTGTGTCTTAAGGGCGGTAAATAAGGAATTACGAACGAGAGTCTATTAGAAGCCCTAAGTCGAAGACTGAGGGTTTTAATGAGTCGATGTTCGTAATTCTAAAACCGCCCGTAAATTGGCTATTCATTATTACATTAATTAAATATAGAACATACCCTACGCAACATACTATAAATAGAATTTAATTACGATCCTAGACAATATTATTTATAACATTTAATTGAGTCACCGCTCCTTTATGGCCACTGTCCTATTTAAAAACTGTCCCATTTCTTCTTTATTACTGAAACACATGTGATCTGCTAAGTTTATTGCTTCCGAAGGGATGTGATTAAAATAAATGTTTACTTTGAATAATGATAAAGTTTTAGATATCTTGTTAAAAACAAAATTAAATTATACAGGGTATAATTGGATAGTCCTGAAATATATCATGAATAGTTTATGGTGGCAGCTGGGGAATGAGTCATTTGGGAAAATATTTACGTGGAATAGCCAGAATCCCATTCTCTTTATGTGTAATGCAGATCATTTAAATAAGACACCAAGCTTCCTGTTACTCGGTTTCAGTTTAATGCAAGACACTAAGGGCCTGTTTGGCCGGGAGACGAGCTGTCGGTAGGCCTCCAACAAGATGGAGCGACGACCTGGTTAAGATCGCGGGATCGCGGTGGATGCGGAAAGCACAAGACCGGTCTCAGTGGAGAGCCTTGGGGGAGGCCTATGTCCAGCAGTGGACGTCTTTCGGCTGACATGATGATGATGATGACTAAGGGCCTGTTTCACCACTTGTCGGCAAACTTTAAGTGACGGATATCAGTGATGCCGTCTTTTTTTCTTTATTCGACTGGATGGCAAACGAGCAAGTGGGTCTCCTGATGGCTGATGGTAAGAGATCCCACCGCCCATAAACATCTGCAACACCAGGGATATTGCAGATGCGTTGCCAACCTAGAGGCCAAAGATGGGATACCTCAAGTGCCAGTAATTTAACCGGCTGTCTTACTTTCCACGCCGAAACACAACAGTGCAAGCACTGCTGCTTTACGGCCGGATTAGCGAGCAAGATGGTGGTAGCAATACGGGCGGACCTTGCACAAGGTCCTACCACATGCTCTGCACCTGCTCTGTTTGTTTTGTCCGAATAAACAAAGACGGCATTACTTTTATCTGACTATATCAGGAAATGTACAAAGTTAATGGAGCACCGTAAGATTTGTACCTTGGAACTCAGGACCAGTCAATGAACCTTTTGGAATTTTTAACACACATCTCAATTTTTATTCAAAGTTTTCATTTATTTTCTATGAAAAGCTTTTTTTTTCGTTCGAAGTTATTATATTTAGCTATATATTATAGTTAGTTATAATGTTCAGCTTCAGCAACCTCTGTTCATTGTTGGAGCATTTATATATATATTTTTTTTAATGGTATAGGGGAAAACGAGCTGGCGGATCGCCTGATGGTAAGCGATTACCGTCGCCCATGGACACCTGCAACACCAGAAGAGTCACAAGTGCGTTGCCGGCCTTTAAGGTAGGAGTACGCTCTTTTCTTGAAAACTTGAAGGTCATAGCGGTCCGGGAATACCGCAGGCGATAGCTATCGATATCGAAGGGTACAGTCACAGAAACTGAATTGTGTACCAGGGTGGAACCTTTGTACTACTGATGTCATATTGACATTCCATACATCTGCCAAAGTAATAATAGCGAAATTGATAATGAGATGGTCCCACCCTGGTACGCGATTCAGTGTCCTTGACTGTACGTACTGACACGATAAGGCACGGTCAAGTACAAAGACATCTATATTTTTTTAATTTTAAGTAAAATTAAATTAAATGATAAAAGTTTATTCGGTACACGAGCAGGCGGATCGCCTGATGGTAAGCGATTACCGTCGCCCATGGACACCTGCAACGCCACCCCCCCCCCCCCGTGTTTGTGCCCGAAATGGTCACGCCACAGCATAAAATGCGGACTCCTTGGGTGGAGCCAGCCCTGGTCACAGTGTCGTGCAACACGGTCCTACGCGTTACGCTGAATGCAGTCGTTGTGCTGTGCCTGAGTCGGGCAACGCCGTCTGGCGGTGAACAGCCCAGTCAGTCAGTTAACACTAATCAATGGATGGTGAAACAGCCCCTTAGTGTAAGAATTCTAACGTCTGGACGAACTACCAATGATAAATTCCTCAAAAAATTTATACATAATTTGAAAATGATTAAACTCGGATACGTGACGAGGGTGAGACATTTTGTGGAGAGCGTCATTAAAATATATTAAGGGTTTTAATCAGCCAGCATAACCGGAGCCGTTGTAACAACGCGGCCCTTAGAAGCTTATACAAACGTAATAGAACTCCAAGGACAATGAGGGGTCTGCGTATAATGGTGGGTAATTTGCGCAATTTTCTGACTGGATAATTTTCTGTAATTACTGAGTGATACTTTCAATGATTTGCTGGTGGGCTCCCAATTTGTTAGATGGGTTTGATGTGAAATTAGTAGTTGTCTTTACAATGGACCGCGATCCGGAACCGGATAGTGTTTTATGCGGCGATTAACCTTATCAGTGAACAGTGATCACCAAAATTCTATATTGCTCGTGTTTGGCATATTTTAATGCGCAAGTTGTTTCCACGTGGTTTCTGGAATTTTACTATCAAGTTGCAAAAACTACAATCACTACAACGTCCCTCTCAAAGATAGTTTACCTGACACTGGTGAAATTGTCCTATTAATTAAGACAGAAAAGCCATATCTTAAAAGAGAAGAAGAAGAATGTTTCGAATATATGCTTATGCGCTTGTTCGGTGCAGGTTTTAAATAGAGGTGAGACGTATTTACTGGAATAGGTTTTGGCTTGAACGCGTGAGTACGCGTTCCCGCCCGCGATTCTTTTAGCGTACGAGTATTTAGGAGTACGGCGGCTGACAACGTTCCGCCAACTTGAAAACAAGCATGATACGTGCGCTCACTGCGCTCGTCGTGCTTGGAACTATTCGGAAAACGTCCGGGAACTTCGGGTCTTCGGGATCGACCAACTCGCCCTAGCCACTGCGCGATGAATTCCAGGAAAAAGGAGCGAGTTATCGTTTGTTCAAATAACACTTTTAGCATGAACACAAAAAGGTCCAGTTTCTTTTGATGACATTTCGGTAGTTCGATATTCGTAAAACTACTAAAACTAGCACGGTCTATATGCAATCACGTGAGCGCATTTACGGAAATCATTTTGATTACGCAATGAGTCAATTGAGTTAAGTACTCGTAGATACTCGTAGACCTAGTCTGTGGATCTAGTATTTTTGTGGACGCGTACTCGCAAGACTCAGTCCGCGTTTTGCCTAGTACAGTTTATACGTCTCACCTCTAGTTTTAAAATCGCTCTCCGATATGGCTTCTCGGAAAATTTAAGCCTTTTTGTAATCATCAATGCCTTTTTCCTTGCTCCTGTCGTTTGGTTTTTGATCGAATTACTAATTTGATTCTTTTTTTACAGATACCGAAATTGATTCAGTGAAATCAGGTCCATTAGCGGAGCACAAAACCGACCAAGTACGAATAGGATTCGCGCATGAAGAGTTCCGTACCATAAATTGTTATTATCAAGAAGCGAAAACGTCAAACAAAACACGTTTCTTGTATAGGGAGCCATTTTATTTTTATCATAGTTATTTTTATTAGGTGTTGTTATGGCGTCTATAATTATACCGTATTGTGCTTCGTTATTCAATACAATACAATACAATAACTCTTTATTGCACACCAACACAGTAAGCAGTAAGCAGTACAGAAAAACACAAGTATATACATAGAGATTTTCTAAGGTAAGCAATAGGTGGCCGTATCGCTTCAGAGCGATCTCTTCCAGGCAACCTTTGCAATGGACGTAAAATAAGTAATACAATAGAGTATAGAAATTTCCTACTGATGTCGATGACCTGACCTAGTAGACTTGAGTACATGATATTTATTAATTTCAGCTTAAACATTAATACCTCCACGCGTTCTTGAGAAAACAGGTTTTTACAGACGGACAACAAGGTGATACTATAAGGGTTCAGTTTTTCCTTTTAATGTAGGTACGGAACCTTAATAATACAGGATTTCTTTATTCTCTTAGGACAAATGAAAAATAACATATATGTTAATAAACATATTCACTGCTTACCGAAGTAATAGTAGTTCTATAAGTATATTTTTTTTCCTTCTCAATCAATTTTACCCTGAGTATAATGAAAATGCGTAAATAAATCTCTCTCTCTCTCTCTCTCTCTCTCTCTCTCTCTCTCTCTCCGGACTCTTAAATTTTTATAAGAGTTTTCTAGGTACCCATTCGGTAAGTAACCCTAAAAAGTGACGAATGTCCGAAACTCGATTACGCCAGAAGCCAATATTTTCAGATATTACTTGCTTTTAACGTAAATTGACAACATTTTTACTCTTTGTTTTTATTAAGTTGAAGAAAATTAGAAACAACTTTGAGCAATTTGAAAGAAAAAGCCGTATTACTTTGACATTCTTAATAAGGCTTCCATCATTTGTACAGATACGAATCCTTGAGATATCTGGCCCACAGCAATAGCTCATCAGAAAGTTTAGTGTGGATTTGTTAGATAATTTTCACAAACGCATTTTTTCAGAGTAACGTATTTTCACATCGCGTCGCGCATCGGGTTAGATGGGTAACGCTCACGTGCGTTTTGCCCGCCCGTTCCAGTGTGTTATGAATATTGATGCATACGATAACTATTTGTGTCGACTTCTGATACAAGTAGTTTATCTTTTTAAGTGAAGTATTCATCTTTGTATTCGTAGAAACGGGTCATTGGTCGTATGCATCAATATTCATAACACACAGGAACGGGCGGCAAAACGCTCGTGAGCCTTATCCAGATAAGTCATATTTTTGCACTCGACTGTAGGTACCAGAACCAGCCTTACAGGGACCCCATACATCCCTGTATTATTATTATTTTTTTGTATTTTTTTCTTTAATTGTATACTCGTACTGTAGTTTTTAAGTATTTTATTTGTACTTATTTTATTTTGAAAAAATGACTGCCAAGTTTCTTGCAGCGCATTCTTCATGGCAATGATGGTATTTCCGAAAGCACTGGTAGTTTAAAAAAAAAGTCATGTAAAAGTGCCCATTGCGGCCTATTTACTGAATAAATGGTTTGAATTTGAATTTGAATAAAATGAGATAATGAATACGATCTCGAGCGCCCGGGCGTTAGATAATACGGCCACAGGTCTGACATGTATACAGTGTGTTACCGGCAGTCAGGGTAAAGTAACGTATTTCTGTAACTTAGGGGCTGTTTCACCATCCATTGATAAGTGTTAACTGGCGGTTAGGTGTGATGCCGTCTCTATTTGTTTTGTTCGAATAGACTGAGACGGCATCACATTTAACCGTCGGTTAACGCTAATCAATGGATGGTGAAACAGCCCCGTAATCAATTATATTAATTTAATTAATAGATTTTTATTAATTTTTTTTCGCGTAGATTTTTTGATTTTTTGTAATTTTCTTATTGTATAATTGTTTTTTTTTTTTAGTGTTAGGTATTGATTTATTTTGTACTGTGTTATGTTGTATTAATAAATATATTTTTATTAATAAACTAAAATTCAGACTTTGTTATCCTTCTAACAAAATTAAGTAAGTAATAAGTAAGTAAGTGAAAATGACAGCCGACTGATACTTTGATGATTACTTGTCAATTTACTTTGCTGTACATTGCTGGCAATTATAATTTTGTTAGAAAGTTAACAAAGTCTGAATTTTAGTTTATTAATTAAATTAATGTCATTGTTAAATTACAGAAATACGTTACTTTAACCTCCTTTAAAAAAGCCTGGATGCCGGTAACACACTGTATTTTACGTTGTAGAAAGATCTAGAGCACACGGCACCTACTTTAATGTGTTTCAAAGACGTTCCCGCTGCGTTTAATGTGCTCAATGCGACGCGTTACCATTTATAACCGGTCCCCATAAAAATAAAGTGATACTGTGCTTGGTTGTAAAATAACTAGTACGTAACTATTATTTTAAAAATTATATTCAGCGTGGTGCTATACAAGTTGCCTCTAGATGTAAGGTTCTTCTACTTGCATAACTTATGTTTTGCAATTTTTCATATCGGTAACGGTTAAATTTCCTAAAGGTGGGTCCCAAGCTTGTAAACTAGTATAAGATGGCATAGGTCGTAGCCCAGACAACTATAGGAATCGCTGATGTATACAATAATATACTAAATCGACAGCACATTGATTCAAGTTATTTAGTTAGTTACACGAGGCGTCAGCCTGGCTAAAAAGCCAGGTATTTATTTTTATAGCTCATTGCAGTGGGTAACGAATCGCCACTCGCAGGATCCATTTCACTGCTGTGCGCATTTATAGCAAGGAGTATAAAGCGGCGACATCGGGTCAGGAAGGAAGACAAACAATAATATTTGAATGTATTCCTGTTATTATTAGTTATGATTGTCTTATTATCTAGACCACTCATTTTCAGGGATATTATATTATAAAAAATCTTATTTAGCTCTATCTTTCCTACAAATTAGAATTCAGGCGCTTCAGAAATTTCTCGAAATCTGTGAAACATTGTTCGCATTTTATTCGAGAAACGAAAATTACCTGTCTTTATGATTAACACGTGAAGCTAGCTAATATTTACTGAAAAGAAAATTGGATTTCATTCCCGCCTCTGAATCAGAGGTTTTAACGCGTAATTTTCTTCATATTACCTCACGCAAAGCTTTGCACGTACCGAATCTTGTTTACAGTAAGATACGTGATGAGATAGTACATTTTGTGTTGAGGGCGGTAAGTAAATAGTAGTAGTTATGAGAGGGAGGCAAACAAGCATGCGGAAACTCTATTAGAAGCCCGAAGCCTGATTGCTGTCTGAGTCGAGCTTCGTAAATATGCTGCATGTGGAACATACAAAATCTTGAACAAACACATAATTATTCTTTCCACGGTATTACTTTATATAGTACTAGCGGACAAGGCAGACGTTGTCCTGCCCGAAAAAATACTACATTAAAATTATGATAGCACACCAACAACAGCGCCATCTAGCGGATTCAATTTATTTATCGTTCTTTAATTTGAGGGGATGAACAATTATTTTTTTTTTATTCGACTGGATGGCAAACGAGCAAGTGGGTAACAGTTACGAAACCTATGAACATTTTATATGGGAAAATGTTTTTTCTTTTATTTTATTTTTTCGTCAATTTTGAATTGACGATTACATTGAATACTTATAATATTATCCTATTCCTGACAAAGACAAATCCAAAAACACAAATATCATAAAAATTGGTCCAGCCGTTCGTGAGTCATCATAAATGGTGTACCTAACTAACACGACCTTGTTTTATATATGTAGATTCAATTCTCGACAAAAATATCTAGGTATGTTTTATGCTGACTGTACTTTTTATTGACCGTACTAGCATTGCAATCCACCTACACATGTATACCAAATTTCAAGTCAATCCGACTACTAAAACTGGATCAAAATGCACTTGCTGCCAAATATACGAGGTGAACTTAAAAAAAGGCTTGTAGATTGTTTACCATTTTGGGGAGGAAAAATCCTCGTGTGGCGACCATGAGCTGGAAGACGAAGCGTTGGCAGGCCTCCCACTAGATGGTCATGAATGCAAGTGGCAAATTGTCGTTCATGGCATTCTAAGGGGGAGATTTTCAGTAGTGGACGTCTTCCGGCTGATGATGATTATGACGTTATTTACCTTGTTGCTACAACCAAAAATGAACTCATAAAGGGTTGAATGCGTACGCGCGCCTCGCTAACGACGCCCGCGCCGGCCGCCGCGAGTTATGAGCGCTCTGACCCCGCCAGCCAACGAGTGGCCATATTTATTTAGGAATACCACAGCCTTATACAGACACATCATTTGGTGGAATTTCAAAGAATATGGAGGAATACGGCTTAAAATGTTTTTTATTTTTTTCACGTCACCATATACAGTAACTGGTGGGTGACGTGCTGAATAACCAAATCACTGATTACCCGTCAAGCGACAAGGGGTGATTTTTGTAACGAGCTATTTTTGTGGTGATGCGGTTTTTGTCTCAGCGTTACAGACGTCACGACTAGCACAGAGTAAAAATTATAACTTTATACAACGTGAAAGAAACGATTCTTAGATTATGAAATTATTGACATACACCGAAAAACAATGCTTGTGATAAATAACGTCATAGCTCAATAGCTTGTAACAAATTAGGTTAAATACTAGTTTCATTTCTAATTCAGTTACAGTGACTGTCACAGAACGCGTCACTGCAGCCAGTGAAAGAAACTGGTTACTAAAATCACTGGTTTTAGTAACCAGTGACATGATTCTTGTCACCAGTTTCGTTTCGTTTCGCTCAAATCACGTAACGACCCACACCTAGTATAGTATAGCCCAGTAGCACCAGTGGTAACCTGGCTAAGAAACTTGTGGTCCCGGGTCCGGCCCCAGTCGAGGCAGACATTTGTATGAAAAATACGAACGTTCGTTCTCCGCTGTGGCAGATATTAATGCTGGTGACTGTATATATAACACAAGCTTTGCTTACTTGGGACTAGATCAATTGGTGTCAATGATCCCATGATATTTATTTATTTATCACGTATCGTTTTCTGGTATTAAACTCTGAAGCTTTTAGCATAATAAAACTTGACTAAAAGTACTACTGTTAACAAAAGCCTCCTCCTTAGAACGCCACAATGAACAACAACTCGCCACTTGTATACTTCGTTTTTTTTAGCATTAGAAAGAAGGTAAATGATCTTGACGTGTCCTTTTATTGAAAAACACTTTTGAAAAATAAATAACAGCAAATATGTAACAATTAGAAACGACATAATATGAACATTTACATGCTTTTGGTATCATAAGTAATAGTTACTGTTTTTTTGAAAACGTTTTTCAATAAAGAGACTCGTCAAGATTATTTACCCATTTTCTAATGCTAAAAAAAACGAAGTATAGTTATCCACCGTTTAGCAGTAACTCTTGCGATATCGGCAGGCCACCTAGTAAGAGGCTTTCAACCCTTCATTTTCCGGTTAGTGGTCGCCACACGAGTACCTCTCACCCCAAACGGTTATACGTTCTTCGAGCGATGTGGCCCGCCCGTTGTGACTTCAACTACTTAATCTATTGCTTTAATATTTTTGTACTAAGCTCAGCTTAAGATAGAGCTTGAAATGACGATAAAATGAGAGGCGGATAACACTATCACTGTCTCTGTGTCATTCATAATGCACGTAAAGGGCGATTCAAAATTAGTATCCTTCGAATCCGAGGGCACGGAAGTGGAGTAAAACAAAAGCACACGGCCGTACCATATTTTTCTTGAAGCCGTTCAGGCTATTTTTAACCTCCTGTGAATTAGTATTGGCTAAAGCTAGAACCCTGAATTTTCAGTTACTCCTTTGTTTTTCAATCGTGTCAAGCAACTTGCTGGGCTCTATGTGCTAAAAGATTTTTCTAGCAATCAAAACATAGAGTTCTATCTCACACACACACTAAACAAACGACTAAGATACTTAGCATAAATAAGTCCAAGCTGTCGGTACGTGTCTATACATACGAGTAGCACCTTAAAAAATATTTTGATACAATGTTATGTAAGATTCGGACCATTGATCTGTACCTACTACTTATAAAATGTATAAGTAGTAGGGATTTTATTACGAATGTTACGATGTGCTCCACTGATATCCGTCAATAATAGTTATTTGTGATACGAGGTTGGTAAGTAAGGTTTTACAAATAAGTTGACGAGTGATAAACCCGAGCCGCAGGGCGAGGTATTTCATCGTCGCAAGTTTGTAAAACCTTGCCAATACGACGTTTTTCAACACATTTGTGACAAAATAGGCAATTAATAACACAAAATTGAAAAATAAAAAAAAACAACGCAATTTTTTACAAAAAGGGCGCGTCCGTAATGCGCATGCGTAAGTTTTGTTTTTAATAAGTTAACTAAAATTATCAGGCAAAGGTTCGAAGCGTTCAGCCACTGCGATTTTTCATTTAAATCTGAGGTAATTAAATTACAGTTTATAATAATTACAATCAATTTTGCAAATTCATTACTTAGTGTTTTATTTTTGTCATTTAAAACTCTACGCTTGTAAACTTTTAAAATGGAGTTATAAAAAAAAATGGCACTAGTGCGGTAATAGTACATTGTGTCTTAAGGGCAGTAAATAAGGAATTACGAAGGAGAGTCTATTAGAAGCCCGAAGTCGAAGACTGAGAGCTTTAATGAGTCGATGCTCGTAATTTTAGTACCGCCCGTGCGACATACAATGTTTTTCATCACATTTGCGAGTAAAATTGTATATTTGTAAAAGAAAAACTAATATTTTTTTCAAAAATTGCCGATACCGCTGACTGCGCTCTTGGCAGCGCCAGCTGTTTACGAGCAAGTGTGATGTAAAATTAACTTACATTATTTTGAAAGTGAAATTTTCGAGCAAATGTATTGAAAAAAAAACTTTTGCAACTAATAAATGGTATGCATACCCAAAGGGTTCCCAATGGAACCCTCATTCTATCCCTATCCGTATGTCGCAGAGCTACAGCTCAAAGATACATCTTCGAACCTGGAAATTTTTGCAGAGCGCGGATAATATGATTAACTACTTTAACAACAACAATTAAAATGAAATAAAATGAAAAACTGCAAGAGTCACCATACAAGAAACGTGTTTTTTTCAGTACAGTAATACAAAATCGTCCACATACAAGTCCGATGCGCACTTAGCCAGTTCCTTACACTTACACAAGTAAAATGGCGGGCGTATTTCCAACCCTTGCACTAACTCATCTGTCCTATAAACTGCGGCCAGTCAAAATGGCCCTTGGCAAGGATTATTGCCCTTACTAACGGCTACTCTACGTGCTATAAATTTTCCAGTTAGTCGAGCCCGGGCATGAAAAACCGGGCGTATTTGTCATTGCGTAATTCTGTGTTCCACCAGCTGAACATTTCCGACGTTACGCTCTTTTACGCACATTTTTGTTTATTTCATTTTTGTAGCAGTCCCGTGGCGCTTATTGAATAATAATTGAGCTGTCAACGAGGAAAGAAAGAAAGAAAGAAAGAAAAGTTTATTTTGGCTCCAAAATGTACCACCTAAAACTAAGACTAGAACTAGCACTAAAACTATGTTATAGTGACACAGCAGGATAAAAGGGACTCAGCATGTGTTGCCGCACATTGTGCAGTAACGCTGGTTTTCTGTGGAGCCAAACGTTAAATAAACATGTATGCATGAGCCAGTTCCTTTGCCCTAGTCAGACGGAGAAAAAAAAAATTAAAAAAAAGAAGAAATTAAGAAATTAAAACCATAGACAAAGAGAAGTGACGTGGCTCAGTGTAAGAGGGGTTTTTGTCAAAGAACATGTAATTAATTTCGCCGATAAAAGTGTTTGTTAGCGTAACAACTCGATTACTACCGGATTCCTACTGTTTTTACAATCTTTTACAAGATTTCAAAATTCGCAAACAATTTTTAACCATTCCTATTATACAGTAGAGCTGATATTTGGCATCTCTTTGCGTAATACAATAATCTGGTAGTAAAACCGCAATCAAATGACAGATTTTGTATGCGAAAACTGTCATTTGTTTGCGATCGCGAACGTCAGAAACGTTAGTCAATGAGGCCTCTGGTATACCTAGTGCCATCCACGAAGGCGCGTGATTTTGTCAAAAGTAGCCATTAATGACAATATATAATACCGAAAAATAAAATGTGAAAATAAATTCAAATTCACTTATACCACAAAGCACGAAAATAACCTTTAGAGCAATTACATAAAGGGGTTACAACTTGATATATATCAATGTGCACGATTTTTTGGCCGAAATGCTGCTAGTTGTATCACTTTTCACAAAATATCTCCGAAACTATAGCACCTAAAAGTACGTGAGATAGACCCAAAAATTCGTTATTTTTTTCTGATTATTTCTAAATAAAAACACAAAAGGGTACAAGTCGAGTTACATCACTGATCACAGGAGGCACAGCATTATACCTACAAATAATTAAAACATAGATCATACACGTCAAACTGAACAACATTAGTTCAGAGATTTTTAAAAATACTTACTTTTTTAATTTTTATTACACTTTTAAGTTTATTCGAAGAAGCAATGTAAAGCAAAATGCTTGATGTTTGTAGCGTGACAGGCGACGTCAGTTGTGTTCTAGGAGGGCGTACATTGATAGCATTATTTAAGTTGTATCAAAAAAGGAAGATTCAAAGACTCTATTATTTTTAAAAGTCGCTGAACTAATGTTGTTCAGTTTGACGAAGAGGATCTATGATTTAATTTTTTGCTTGTATTACAGGCCACACCCGATATACGAGTATGAGTTTTAATGACCCGATAGCTCTGTGGTAAGAGAACCTGACTACGAATCTTGAGCCCGGTCGGAGCAGATATTCGTTTGAAAACTTATGTATTTCAGTAGCCATCATTCTATTTAAGTATGTTTACCCATAGCCAGGTAGGTATACATAACACAAGTTTTGCTTACTTTGGGACTCGGTCGGAAAAATTATATTAATTCTTTTTTAGGTACTTCAAGAACCTTTGCGATTCAAAAACAAATTGCATTTAATTTCCCTAGTTTCCAATTACTATTTGATAACTGTAGCACGGTCGACGGCCTATCAGCTGATTAACAGATAAGGGTTGACGCAAATCAGTTTAACACCGCTAATGCTCGATAGCAAGGGCACGGTTAAAGGGCCAGTGAAGGTTCTGATAACTTTGTTTGGTATAAACAACAATAATTAATAAATAATTATAGTGAAAAATTACTAATTAGTTATCAGAAGATGGGCAGCGGCGTTTCGTGGCAACCTTTACATCCTACTATACTGGCGCTCGCTAATTCAGTTGCCAAGTGTAGCAAGTGGGATAATGAGTTAAAAAACCAGCCAAGTGCGAGTCGGACTCGCGCACCGAGGGTTCCGTGCAAATTATTAAAATATTTTTATTATATGACATACTTAACTAAAAATTTCAAAGCCAAAAAAATACTTCAGAGCTTTGCGGTGAAGGAAAACATCGTGAGGAAACCTGCACAAACCTGCGAAGCGATTCAATGGTGCGTGCGAAGTTCCCAATCCGCACTGGGCCCGCGTGGGAACTATGGCCCAAGCCCTTTTGTTCTGAGTGGAGGCCAGTGGGACGTATATAGGCTGGGATGAACTAAAAATTTACGCTTTTCGCAATTTTTCCTTTATCTGAGCTATAAGACGAAAAAGGTTCTTGTTTCTGAGAAAACGCCACGTCTACGTCTCGTTAGTATCGCTGAACTGATTTAGATGAAATGCGGTATAGGTACAGATAGTTTGACTCCCGGGGTAGGACATAGGATAGTTTTCATCTCAGAAAATTGCATAGTTCCAGCGGGATAGTGATAACTGATAACTGAATTGTACGCGGAGGGAGCCGCGGGTAGCGGCAAGTTTTAAATAAAAACTGAACTGTTTCTTTCATAAGTCACTAGGGACGTAAAGTTTACTAAGATTTAAATTGGCAATATTCTCACTTCGTTACGTCTGTGACCGCAGCCAAGGGTCACAAGTTTACCCACAAGGGCATAAAGTACGATTTCGCTTTGGCTTCAGATAAGATTCACTAGGGGACGCGCTGAGTTACTGTAAAAATTGTTCAGCAAAGAATTATATATTTACAATAGTTGTTTCATTTATTTTGTAGGTACTCGAAAGCCTCTAAAATCCATCTACAATAATTTTGTATTCAGCTGCGTTTTAGTGTTATTAAAAAATGTATTTATACAGTTCATAATCATTGTCACCCAGCCGAAGGACGCCCACTGTTGGACATAGGCCTCCCCCATAGACCTCCAGTCGCTTCGGTTGGCAACCTGCATCCCTCGCGAACCCGCGGGCTTAACCAGGTCATCCGTCCATCTCGTTGATGGACGTCCTACGCTGCGATTTATGCAGTTAAATCTAGTTAAGCTGATCAAGCGGTGCCATACACTACATACTTCCGCTTTGTAAGTTTCTTTGCGCACTGTACGTACTTTCCACAGGCGTTGGAGTAAGAAAAAAAATAACTTTTTTCAAAGTTGATAAGTCAAAGGCTACTAAAAAAAAACGTAGCTCCAATATAAATAATACAAGAAAGCTATTAATCAATTGCTAAATGTGTCAGTTTATTTAACACGAGACACACTTGAACGAACGCCATTACCCGGTCGACGAAACGACAGGAAAATATCGTTAAAATTTAAATGAACGCCTGCGTTCGTAGTTTTAACTGTATTTCGTAATTTAAAGGCAAAATACTTCAGCAAAATTTTGGTACTTACAACGTTTACAATTACAATAGCGGAATATTACATGAGTATTGGCAAATGAAAGGCGTTTTTTGACTCAATGGACGCTTATTAAAACGTCAAGGAAATTTTCTCACGAAATTAAGGAAAACGTTCCAGTTCAATAAATTTACTTTGCTTGTACTCTTGTCATGAATGAAAGAAAAGAAAGAAAAAAAATATTGCCACAGAAAAAAAACACTAAAAATAATACATTTATTTCCCTTCACCTTTCCCTTCCTGCTGGCATTGCTATACAATCTACATATCCATACCAACTTCAACTCTTTCATTAGGAATAGAAAGTAGTGGTAGTGGTCTTGCTTGTGGCAAAAGGGACCGGCTCAGCCTCGGCTTAGCATAAGCCGAGCCCACGCAGCGAGCATTGTTCTACATTTGGCGATCATTTCAATTACAAACCAGCTTTATTAAAAAAAAAACACGACACATACGCTTGTACTTGACCGATCGCAAAACACCTTTTCTGTAGTCACCGAAAAAAAAACAAAAGCGAAATGTGTTCGATTTTCAATTTACGAGTTTCACTGGGGCGTTTTTCACGCGGCATGCATATGCGTGATCGCGCACCGCTGGGCGTGAGCGCTGCGAATTGAGCGGATTCCCGCGTCGACGTGAAAAATGCCTATCGGTTCACGATTTATTAATATTGTACAGAATATGAATAAATAATATTTTTATTTATAGGTTAGGCTAGCTTATATATTGTTTGTACATAGTCATATTTTTAAATGTTTAATGTATTGTGTTTTATTGCGTATATATAAATAAAAAAATTACATTTATGAATATTGATGTAAATTGTTAGATCGATTGGTTTAATATGATTGGTAACTAATACTGTTTTTTTACTATCTAACTAGCATTTTTTTTTTACAGCTGGTGGTCGTAAGCTTGAGGTCCCGGGTTCGATTCCCGGCCGGGGCAAATATTTGTGTGAATAACACGAATGTTTGTTCTCGGGTCTTGGATGTTTAATATGTATATTTATCTATCTAACTATCTTTATCCGTTGCCTAGTATCCATAGTACAAGCTTTGCTTAGTTTGGGACTAGGACAATTGGTGTCAAGTGTCCCATGATATTATTTTTATTTTCACAGCTGGTGGTCGTAGTTGAATCGGTAGTGAACCTTTATGATGTGATGACTTTCTTGAAATTCGTTTGACGTGTGACATGTAATAAAATAAATAAAAAGTGAACAAGTCTTTACTCCAATAGTTCGGCTACCTATAGGTTTGTACAAGTAATCACATCATGACTCCGGTCTAAAATTTGCAAAAAAAAAACACGTATTTAGGGTACCTATGCGCTATTTTTAAACCCGTCATAAGTCGAAACGTGGCAATAAAAGAGGGACATGATACTCCACTCATGTTTACAGCAGCCATAAACATCAACACAAACAACTTCCTATGGTTTCGTGGGTAGAATAACATTTGTGAGTGCGCGGGAGTTGTATCGAGTCATTAACCTGTGACTATTGGGGAAAATAAAAAAGTATGTAGAGTCCATCGAAAAGCCCGCGAAAGGGATAAGTTCACCTTTGTTCGTGTAACTAGCTGGACTGGTGACATTTTCTCGAAGCCAGAAACGAGTGGAAGGGAAATCCTTTGCCTAGATATGGGATACTACTACTAGACTACTAACTACTACTATACTGTACCGTACTGTACTGTACTAGACTAGTATAGACTATCTAAAAAAAAATATGCGGATTGGTGTAAGTTTTTAGGTATATTTTATAACAATTTCGTGAAATTCACAATTTCTGAGAATACTATATAATAATAAAATTACCATTATAAATTTAATCGGTATTTCCACTCTTTATATAAGTATACCTACCTAAGTATGCACGGTTTTCGATGCCGACAAGATTGCTACGCGAGTACCCTGGGTGACCGAGCTTAAGCCGAAATAAGACCCCGCTAGATCGACTTATCATCCGCAAAAACCCCCACATACCAAATTTCATCGAAATGGAGCCGTTTCCGAGATCCCCGAAATATATATATTTACATACATATATACAAGAATTGCTCGTTTAAAGGTATTAGATAGATATAAATATCACGCACATACTGCCACTGCATTTCCCTTCAGTTCCTTTATCTCTATAACATGTAATTAATAGGGCTGTAATTAAGCGCCGTTAATGATTTCGACTTTCGGGAAGACGCACTAAGACACCCAGTGACACAGGGCTTAGTAAACAGCTCTACTAGAACTCTCTTAGAATGAACTCTAGTTGAGTTCGAAACGCGTCAATTTACACTGTGTACTGTTTGTAAGTCTGTTTGTTTGTTTGGTTTGTTTGTTACTTCATCACGTCTAAACCGCTGAACCGATTTAGATGAAATTCGGTATACAGACAGTTTGAGTCCCGGTGAAGGATATAGGTTAATTTTTATCCCGGAAAATTGCATGGTTCCCGCGGGATAGCGATAACCGGATTCTACGCGGGCGGAGTCGCGGGTAACGGCTAGTTGCTTATAGTTCACTAGCCTGCTCAAAATCGGTTCAGTGGTTTAGACGTTAAGAGGTAACACAAAGGCAAACAAATAAACTTACAAACTTTCTCATTTCTGGGATTCATATTGTATTGTTTTACTTTGAATGGCGTTACTGTTTGAAACCTTTGGACTGCCAGCGACCCTTAATGAGTGTCGCAGCAATAATACAGCAAACTGTCCAGAACTGTGAACTCCGCTGACCTGTCTGCAACCTCAAACGAGGTCCGAGGAGATTGCCTTATGCATCTATACTTATTTGAGATGTGATTGGTGTGATGTAGATTATGAAGGTAGATATTTACCCTGTTTATGATTTTAATATTAAGGTAGTTGTGTATCGATTTATGCTTTTGTCTTGGAGTATACGATCAGATTTTAAGACGTATTTCATTTCCCTCTAGTGCTATCGGAATCCCTATTGCCTAGATTCTTCAATGAGGGCTATCGCGTATGAATTCGCCACTAGAGGCGCTAGTATAGCGTGAGGTCTCCGAAATGTCAAATCTCATAGTTTTTGGCTACGCGGGTTTATTTATAATTGGAATAATTTTGTGAATATTTTGCAATATTTGAAATTAATTATGGCAAATATGCGTTCCGGGGCAATGAATGTCTGTGTTGATTTTGTCTTTCGGAAACCTTTGTCCTCCCTTTTTTCCAAAAAAACGGGGACTATGCAACACTGTGGCATGCTAAGTTTTAAGGTGTATTAAATATGATTTTAATCTAAACTTTGTTTTCACGCCCATAATAACATACTTTGAAAGCCATACTTAAAACCCTCACGCAACAGTGCGCCATCTAGTGAGACAAAAAACCATAGCCTTCATTGGTTAGCTATTAGGAAACAAAAGGAACCTACTCTCTCCTTAAAAGTCCAGCCACGCGCCCGTAATTCTAGTTATGCTGTGGCCGTCCATGGGCAGCTAGGAAATCTAACGGGGTCTCTTATCATCATGTCAGCCGAAAGACGTCCACTGCTAGACATAGGCCTCCTCCAAGGCTCTCCACTCAGACCGGTCTTGTGCATTCCGCATCCACCGCAATCCCGCGATCTTAACCAGGTTGTCGCTCAATCTTTCATTTATCTTTATCTTTCATAAAATACAATTTCATTTTAACAACAAACTTATGGGCTACACTTATTAAGAGGGACAAATAACACACCATGTTGTTTGTAGTATTTTGACTATAAATAACACACGCTGAACTAGGAAAATTCCTGTATTTTAAGTGTAGATGTAGAAGGGCTTATTAATCAAACTTAAATATCTTATCACATGAAAAGTATAAGAAAGGAGGTAAGTTTAGCAGTAAGGCATACACACACACACGTTGTTGGCAATTCTCGCCCTGAGAACTGCCGGTGGGTTGTTTTGATATGATGTGCGTGCGCACCCTGCTTCGCTTACGTTAATACTTAGACCAAACCGCTGGCCTCGCGGGTTCGATGTGCAGGCCGCGCCTTGGTCGTCGCTGATGATGCCGATGTGAAGGCAGACCCTCTCCCGAGCCCCTGGGATCGGTCTGGACAGCTGCCGCCTCCTGTAGCTAGCTGCCGCTGGTGTCTTGTGAAGGGTTGAGGTTATGAAGATGAAATTAAACTGCGATTACGTTCACCACTATATTTTCGCGTTACTGACACCGTACAACTGTTTATATCTATAAATATGATTGAGATGACCTTAGATTACTTAATGACACGATTTGACACTGAGAGCTCCGCTCTGACCCCGAGACCGTTATCTACGTGCAACGTCTCCCAGTGGCTTTGAATGACTGCCCGGTCGAATGAGTGACCGGTCCATTGACATACATAGGCTGTCAAAAACAATAAAAATGATTTAAGGGTCCATCACACATTCCCGTAAAGTGACTTCTACACGACCCGACCTACGATGTTACGTTTTGCGTAAACACACGTACACATGCACACACACACACACACACATACACACACACATAGAAACATACAGTACTGGGCGCCAGAAAATAATACTGTTTGGAGACATATAATATCGGCCGTTCTATGCAATACTATCAGAAATTCTGTGCCAGTAGGCTACCACAGCCTTTTTGACATTGAACTTCGAACACTAGGTCCCTAATCCTCAAGCCCTTCGATAATCCCTTTATCTCGAGCGCAGGAATAAGCGGTGGAATATTTTCACTCGCGCCGCCGTCATAATCTACCCCTATCGCGCTTACGCATCTGGGACGCGAATGTCGCACACGATGTATACCTTAAGCGGAGATGAACGTGGAAAATATTTTTAGGCCCTTGCTAACAGCGCTCCCACATTTTTTTTATTCTACTGGATGGCAAACGAGCAAGTGGGTCCCCTGATGGTAAGAGATCACCACCGCCCATAAACATCTGCACCACCAGGGGTATACAGACGCGTTGCCAACCCAGAGGCCTTAGATGATACCTCAAGTGCCAGTAATTTCACCGGCTGTCTTACTCTCCGCGCCGAAACACAACCGTGCAAGCACTGCTGCTTCACGGCAGGCCTAGCGAGCAAGATGGTGGTAGCAATCCGGGCGGACCTTGCACAAGGTCCTACCACCTCCGAACCCTGCAAATTTATCTACAAAATTACCCAATAAATTTTAAATCGGAACGCAGCGTTAAGCCGCATCCACCTTTGTCTGTCGTGTTGTGTCGTGACGCATCAGAAGTAATCAGAACGGTATCAGTTTCATACATTTTATATGGTTGCGTTCGCATTTATCCGATGCAATATGTTGTGAGGGCTTGTGTTATGTCGCATCAAAGCTATAGAGAGAGAGAGAGAGAGACAGCCACAACACATGTGGCTTTAGACGTCCGCCAACGAGATGGACGGGTAACCTGGTTAAAGCCGCAGGCTCTAGAGTCTAGACGGATGCAGGCACATCCAACCGAAGCAACTGGATGTCTATGGGGGAGACCATGACCAACATTGCACGTCCTAACTTTATTTAACCGCGACCTTATGATAATCGGTATCCATTCATTTGGCAACAAACGTTTCAACAAATATTCATTCAACAAACAACGTTTCGCAAACTTTTGTTTCACAAATTAATCATTTTATTACAGCCTTATTCATAAAAAATCCTTAATTGAGGTTTGATCGGTCTGTTACTTAGCAGACTGATTAAGCTTGTTAGACGGTTGTCAAGAAGTATGATTCATAAACGCTTGCTAGCAGTCTGCTAGTTGTTGAGCTGCTGATAGACGGATTAGACGCGTTATGTTGGCCACCTTGACAAATCAAAGACAAAAAATGGCCTAATCGATAATTAAAAAAAAAATTGACAGCAGTGACAGCAAATTACCAGGAAAAAAAATAAAAAGCGAGATGTTTGTTTTCCCGCCATTTCCGATCCGCATGTTTATGTTGTGCAAAAAGCCATAATTATGTTAATCATCCTTATTTTTTTTCATATTTATTCTTAATTTATTGTTGCTAATTTAGAGGATTTTTAAATACAAATTCCTGAAAATAAATTTTCCTGTTTTTTTTAATCTGCGTAGCCCTGCCTTCACTATAAATATCTTCGGTACCTATGGTTTTTTGCTCTAGTCAAAGTCAGCTGTTCAAACTTGTGGCGGCCATTTTGTGACTTAGCAGAGACATAAAGGAGGGTCTACGGTCCTCTAACTTTAGCAGAGCCTTGATCGACTGATTAGCGCTAACAGACGTTTATGAATCATGTTTTTTAGCATCGGGCCTTCAAGGAGCCTTCAAGGAGGCTCTAACTTTTTATGAATAAGGCTGTTACACCGCATTTCACAAATTGATCATTTCACAAACTCTTTATTTGACAAAGCATCATATAACAAATCATTATTTGGCAAACTATTCATTTATTATTTTCATCATTTGGCAAAACCACGTTTGTCAAATTAATGTTTGGCAAAAAAAACGTTCCATAAAATGAATCATTTGATAATTACTTTAGTAAGAATAATTTAGAGGTGCCTGTAGCTCAGGTATGGTTAAAAAAAGGATTAGGTTAGAACTGATACCCTAAGACTACTAACTTCAGTCAGTGAAGTTGGTTAGGTTATGGTTGAATGTCCGCGATCCCATGGCGCTCCCATAACGGCAGAGTGGAGAAACGCCGATGTGTTTTTAGTGGGTATGCTAAGTTCAGAGAGTCCCACATAACTTTCCACGGAAGTATGCATAAAGCATTTTCACATCGCAAAAAAAAAAGTTAGAACTGCGATCCTAAGAAAAAACGAACAGTAGGTTAGGTTAGAACTGTGACCCATAGAAAAACTAACTACTGTCAGTACCTATAGTTAGTTAGCGACCTTAAGGAATGCGAAAAAACGAGCCACGAGAACAAAATCCTACCAATTTAAATAATCATTTACAAATTGATGTTTTGTAAAATAACTAGTTTGAAAAATGAGTTGTTTGGGTAATGGACGTATTTTAAATGATGATTTATCATATTATGATGCGTTTGTAAAGTGACAAGTTTGTTAAAAGTATATTTTATCAAATGATCATTTGATATGAGCAGTTTATGATATGAAGTAGTTGTGAAATGAAAAGTTTATACGTTGATTGTGATCATTTGTTAAACGTTGTTTGCCAAATGATAGTAAACCCGTAGCTACGTTTATGCAACAAATGTGTGTTCATGCAAATGTGAGTCAGATCTGGTAGTGGTAGCATGGTGAACGGTTGTGTTGCTCTGTTTTCAGTTCGTTGATATTTTTTGAAGCTACTCCATCATTTCTCACAGTGGCCCAAAGCCGCACTGCATCTCATGTTTACAGAGTGGATTTATGTAAATGTGGGTGAAAAGTGGCGATCATCGGAGATCCCGCCCGCGCATTATGGGGGGTGCTGTCGAATGTCCCGGTTATTACCATTAAGTCATTTGGCTGAGTTATGAATCATGAATGTTCTGTTAAAAGATCGCTTGAACATCTTATACAGTTTGGATGTTTTTGACGACATGTTTTGGTAGAAAATTTGTGAAAAACAAATTGTTTACGTGTTTAAAAAAGTTTAGGTTCACTTTCAGATATTTGTTAACATGGCAGTAAAATCTCTAAATACATACGTTTGTTTTCTGTACTATATGTTGATGTTCGATAAAGAGTTATACTAGTATTGTATAATTTGGGTAAAGATTTATGTAAAAAATAGCCTGTTGCCCGCGACTCCGTCTGCGTAGTATTAGTTTATCGCTATCCCGCGGGAACTATGCAATTTTCCAGGATAAAACCTGATGTCCTTCCCGGGACTCAAACTATCTGTATAGGTACCGAATTTCATCTAAATCAGTTCAGCGGTTTACACATGATATGGTTAAAAACAAACAAACAGACTTACAAACTTTCGCATTGATAATATTAGTGGGTTATTGTTTTCACGTTACAGCAAAAAAATCCTCTAATAGCGTTGAGAAAAAGCATCAGAGAATTACTTAACCAAGGTAAAAGAAAAGTCGTCCCGGAAGCAATATCCACCGTCCCACTAAGAGCCCTTGAGGCTGTCCCCGTTCAAGTGGACACATAATAAACTCTTTGGCTTTCGCTAAAGCTTGTACTTGTGATTTCATAGTCAAAGATACGAGTAAGTTCGGCATAAAAATGATTAGACATACAGTGAGCAGCAGAAGTAGATGAGCAGTTGTGCTCAAAATGATCTTAACAACCTCTTGTTATCTCCAATCCAATCCAATCTTTAATGTTAATTCTTGTTCAATGTTCTCTCCTCTCTTCTTTTCTTTCATTAAAATAATAATAATAATAATAAAATCCTAATAACCGGTATAACTTTTCATACTAGGTATGTCATCAATTCTTGTAACTAGAGTTTCTTTTTGCGGAGCCACGTACAATATTTTTTTCTCATAATCCAAATTCTTATTTTGAAAATCTATAGACATTAGGTAATAATAATTAGTTGTCAGCTGCTCACCCTAGCATAGTTTTATGTACGCTCAGAGACGGAATGGCCAGGCTGAAAACCAGCGCCGAGGCCTCGCGGCTCGCTGCGTGGACTTGGCTTATGCTGAGCCGGTCCCTTTTGATACAAGAAATAAATATATTATTTTATTTTTTTTTTTTTCATTATTTCTTTCTTGTTACTTTCACAGAAGAGTCATGTGTAGATCTCATTTAAACTCATTCACTTCTGCTGCTGACTGAAGTACCTCCCCTAAACGTGAATCAGCGATGATTTTTTCTCGTCTATACCCAAAGTAAATATTTGTTTTAGCCGCGTCTTAGTACAGACCCTATACATGCACTTGGCCGATTTTTTAAGCTCATTTTGTTTTTTAGTGATCAGTAATTAACTTTTCATCACACTTGCTCGTAAACAGTGTCGTAACATGCAGGCTACCTTGGTTGCAACCCCCCAAATAAAACCCTCGACCTTAATGTGCTTGTTATGAAGCCCGTGGTGGTCGGTAAACGAGTCATTGCGCGTACACATTTTCTTGTCATGAAGCCCAAGGTCGGTAAATGAGTCGGTGCCCGTACTGATGGTGCTGCGCGCGCTGCTGCAGGACCACATGCACACGCGGCTCAGGCACATGCTGCGGAAGGGGGAGGGCATGCAGCGCTGCCATGAGCGCAGCCTAAGGTATCGCCAATATTTCGAACAATTACATTTTTTCTTTTAGAAATAAAAAAAATACTCGCAAATGTGATGAAAAACATTGTATGTCGCACGGGCGTTGCTAAAATTACGAACATCGACTCATTAAAGCCCTCAGTCTTCGACTTCGGGCTTCTAATAGACTCTCGTTCGTAATTCCTTATTTACCGCCCTTAAGACACAATGTACTATTAAAAAACCTTGTTGTTCCGAAATATTTGAGAGGTGGTAGTTGTATTTTTCCCTTCACAAGGCAGGTGTTTTCCTCCGGTCTATTAATTCCAGCGAAGCCTGCATTTGTCACAGCTTAATATAATCACGTCTGCGTCGTGGTTTTTTTCCATTACTTCCTGTCAGATTAGTGTCGCAGCCAGCCGCTCCAGTTCCGCTAAGACTAGAAAACTACACAAAACATACGGTGATTCGCTGGAAATGGACTTTATTTGTGAACCAGAACGTTACTATGCTTAATGAAGATTGTTTTTTTGCAACCTTCTTGGGCTTTGACCTGGATTGATATGTGTGGCTTTATAAAGCTAAAACTTACGTCGTTGCCTTGTGGCTTATAGGGCTTTATTACGAGTATTATCACAATCATAAAAGGGAAATAACCCTACATGAACAAAAAATACCTTGACAACATTAGGGGATGATAGAAGACAAAGGAAAAGCAAAGATCTTACCGTGATAATAGCTGTTTTACTCGATTATTCCAAAAAAATTGAATGAAAGTTAAAAACGTGGTCTGATAGAACTCTTCTTAATATATAAGTTAATGTGTCTACTCCAATAATTATTCGTGATAGACTTTTATATTCTTCAAAAGCGAATTAATGTTTACTAACGATTTTTAAAGAAAACAAAAGTCTATAACGAATAATTATTGGAGTAGACACATTAACTTATATATTAAGAAGAGTTCTATCAGACCACATTTTTAATTTTCATTCATTTTTTATGGAATAATCGAGCAAAACTAACAAAAATGCAACGTTGCCAGCTCAGCAGGAATAAACGCTCTTAATGGTTAATTAAATCAGATATGTATACCTATTTAATGTATAAATACAATATATAACATAGATAGGTATATATATGTCAAACATTTTAAAACTTTATCCCAATAACAGACACCACCTCCACCTACTTTACTCTTTTGCATGAACAAACCCTAAGTGTAGTAAACCGGTCCTAAAAAAGAGACTGAAAACAAACCCTTTAGAAAAAATATGTAAAAAATGTAAGTAGGTATTTTGTGCATGTTAGTTTTTAGCTGTGAACTGTTTTGTATGGTGCATGATTCAATCAATGTATTGAGCGTTCCATCGCCAACAAACTGGTAACAGTTTGGCGATACCAAAATTTAGTGTATTAGCATGTACTGTTAGATTAAATAAATAAAAAAAAAAATACTACTTCGCCATCTCGTGGGAATTTAAAAATCCTGCCTGTCAAATTTCTCTATGATCTTCAAGGAATTTGTTTGCCAATTTTCTTCTTCTACTATGGTAATAGTATATTATATACTATATAGAACCTTTCAAAATTTAACTTAATCAAACTTCACTTTACATACACAAGTAAGCGGTAAAAAGTCCCCATTACCAAAGCTAGTTCAAAAACTTAATACAAGAACAACAAGCAAAAATTACTTTGTAATGAGATATCTTTGGCATTAGGGTACCTACTCTACAAGTTTGCGGGAAGTTTGTGACGTAATTAAATCTCGCCTGAACTTGGACGAATTCGTCGATCCCGTCTAACAAGGCTCGGCTAAACTGGGCTAACGTGATCATACTTTGAGTGTTGTAAAATGTGATTATTCTAGAATTTTCAACAAATCTCCGCCCCAAAGCGATGTTGCAAAATGTGCCAATTTACTGTGTTGTTGATATTCGTTTTTTATAAAAACTAACGAGCATAATGAGCTATAAACTTCGATAGTTTTTCCAAATGTCTTATAGCTACACAAGACAAACGTCACACATTTTATTACTACTTGGTCTAAGCCCGGTTAAACTTTATCTATGCAATGACTAACGAGGTGCTATACAGCTTACTAAGCACTTGGTGACTCATGAAAAGTTTTTTCATCTATTACAGATGAGTCAAACATTGGCTCGGCGGCGCTTTCTTTTACCTATTCCTCCAAATTTTACTAAATAATACTGTTGATTTACTGTCCTGGGGGATTACTACGAAATTCGAAAATCGAAGTTCTTGTCGTATCGTCCCTCTTACTCTTGTATTAAATAATATTAGCGTCAGCGGGACGGCAAGATACGAAGTTCGAATTTTGCACTTCGTAGTATAAGGCCAGATCACCTACATTTTCTTACCTAACTTCAGAAGAAAAAGTTAACAAATTGGCAACATTTCATATTTCTGAGCCTATAGTTTCACGAGTATGTCTCCGAATCCTATCCTTACCTTGTCACGATGTGTTAAACTACTTACGAGCTAGACCTCTTTAGGCTCATTAACAGGCTTGAAACCCCAAACCTTAATCGATAAAATTTAGACGACCAGATGGCCTAGTGGTTAGAAAACCTGACTACGAAGCTTGAGGTCCCGTGTTCGATTCATCGGGGCAGATAATTGTATGAAAAGTACAAATGTTTGTTTTCGGGTCTTGGGTGTTTAATATGTATTTAAGTATGTATCTATCTATATAATTATATTAATCCGTTGCTTAGTACCCATAACACAAGCTTTGCTAAGCTTACTTCGGGACTAGGTCAATTGGTGTGAATTGTCCCGTGATATTTATTTATTATTATTATTTATTTTATCTACCACGGGCCTGATTATCTGAAAGCCTGAAGACCGCTGTATACCATATTCAAGGTCTGCGTTCTGTTCCCTGACTCGCCCAGGACTCGCCCCCTGCTGCCGTTCTTTAAGCCTAAGACCTGCTTTTAGTCAGGGAAATGCAGCCTGCGGAATCAAATCTTTATTTTGAACTTGTTCCTGAGATTTTTCTTCCGCGGCCTTATCTTAATTGCGGTCTAATGTTTTCTTGTATTTTTTTTTCTTTCATTTTAACTCCTTCTCGCTAACGCGTTGTGTAAGTACAACGTTGCGATATTTTCTATCACAGACGTATCGTAAAAAATTTAGGTAATCCGATGGGAATAGAGTTGTTACGGCATGCCACTGTACTTAATTCACTCCTAAAATACACCATAATTTGTCAAATTCACGCAAAACACTCCTATATAGAATGCGCGCGCTGTCGTTAAAATAGAGGTGGGTATAAAGGCCATACGGGCACGCACAAAGCCAGGGCAGTTTAATTAAATTAATTATTAAATTAACGCAGACCGGAGTAATTGAAGTTTGCGATTATTAATTGTTTGTGAATATAATGGAGTTGAGTGTGACGTGTTTGCTAACTTTGAAGTGGGTGCATGGGCACAGATTACATGATAGTTAGATGCTATATAAACGCCCTAGCCCTCTCGTTCTCTGTGAAAGCCTGTGCCTAACCATGGACCGTACACCGGCCAGAAATGATGATAGTGAAATATGATTTTACATTTATATCAATTTAGCTTATCGAGATCAGCAGCCGTATAATCTAACACGTGGGCTCGAATAGCATCCATCATCTCTTTCTACCCTTATTCCACACCATCTGACAGAAAAAAATGGTAAAAATGATTTCGATTTCTAGTGCATTCGACCACGCATACCTTAAGTACCTAATTTAAGTATAGATACTAAATTTTGAGCATAATATATTATCAGCGCTATTAAGCGACTTGTGATCCAGGGAAAGGTTGAGGGTACCAGGCCACGAGAAAGATCGCCTATGAGATGGACTGACCAAATAAAAGCGACAGTAAATGGCTCCTCATCACTACATGAATGCACGAGGAAGGCGGCCATCAGGGAGGAGTGGCGGCGTGTTGTGAAGCTTGCCACCAACACCTGAAGCGATGACCACGACCACTCTGTCAAGAGTGATACCGACAAAGAAGAAGAAATATTATCAGCGGGTGCGCCCGAAAGATAACAACACTTGATATAACTGTAACATTGGTATAATGACATTTAATATAATTCGATTTACTCAAGAAATAAACTCTACAGGATTATGATTAGCTGTAGTTTAAAAATTACGTGTTAAAAGTGCCCATTTTTTTAATAATTCTGTTTCATATGCATTGGGTTAGGATAAGTAAGGTTTACCATATAAAAATAAATAAAAAACATTTATTTTCAGATAATAAAATCCATAAATTATTAGTGACATTTGACAGTGATATAAAATAAGTAGTGTTTAGCTACCCGCGGCCTTCATTAAATTCAGCAACTGAAACTGAAACAACCGTGCAAATTTTATGACTCTCAGCGGTTGGTATTTCGAATATTTTCTCCCGATCCCGTAGAAAAATCGGGATATAAAATAAACTATGCGTTATTCCAGACATTCAGCTATCTATATACTAAATTTCATCCAAATCCATCGGAACGTTTTAGCATGAAGTAGTAACAAACATACAGACACCATTGTCACAAACTTTCGTATTCATAATATTAGTAGGATAAATATCTGATACTACCTCCATATTTCACGAGATATTGCGCTGTAATACCTGTCACAAACAAGCACTGCGCGAAGGGGTAAGGGTAAATATGAAGGTAAGTTAGTCACAAAGCCGGAGGGATACCCTTAAGGGAAACATATCACACTTCCGTTGCCTTCCTATCTCTATAATATGGCTATATAGGTCACACCTGTGTAAAATGATATGAAGATTCAGAAAACAACATATTTTTTTAGTGTAAAGAGAATTTTCTTTAACGAAACGCGAATTTTTCAAAACAATGAAACGTTTTTAATCAAGTATGACGTTACATTACGGGTAATAATAACAGTTACATATTTTAGGGTTTTTTACCCAAAGTAGATCTGACTCGCATTTTGCCCGTTTTTAAAAACGTTACCCTTTTTTGCTGGGGTCACTCAAGTAAGCCTATAATTGCAGGTGAAATTTCGGGTCAATCATTCCGTCCATTATAGGAAACAAGTTAAAACGATTTCTAAGGTTTCTAGACTAAGGAAGAGTGTCCCATAAAAACCATGGAGTTGCCATCCTTATAAATTCCGGCTGCTGGAAAATAAACCATCGGGTTTCCGCATCACTTAATTTAAATCCTTCCTTTAATAATAACCCTTCTGATTGACATGTATAAAACACAACATATATCCATTTTTGACATTGACGTGCGAAAGTGACAACAATTTTAAATCCTATCCATATTCACTCCAAAGCTTTTATACCCCGCTCGATTAACACGGTATGAGTCAATTCCAAGTCGCTTTACATTGCGAGACTGCCAAGCTATCGAGTTATAAGAGTCGATCGTACGGCGCAATGTAATGGTTCTTGCACGATTTAACATCCAGGATTTATATGCATTGTAAACTCAAATGTTTCAGGGTAGGGGGGCAGGTGTGGAGTCTCTACCGGAGATTATGAACCTGTCACTCATAGCCAACATGTTTAAACTGATTAATACGCCTCTGCTCGCGCTGTCAAATGACATGACGTGATTAATTGTCGATTATACGGAAGCTTAACATCCAATTAGTACTAAAATCGTTATCTAAATACTATGTAACTGATAGAGATGGAACTGTGGCATATAATTATTATATTAAAACATTTTGTGAAGTAAAATATTAGTTTTATTGGTATTTAGCGAAAAATTACAAACGAAAGACAAATGGCAGAACGTGTCATCACTAATGGGCGAACGATGGATGCAATATGGTGACGAAAACATAAGATGGATAAGACTTTTATTCAACTTCGCTTAATATTTTTGTGTAAAAATCTTCCTAGTAATGGTGAAGTATCACTTTACAAATACGTACCACTTACATCTGTAGGTGTAAAGAGGTAATTTTCCCCTACATAAGTGGATAGTGAACTATAAAAGGAATGCACTGAAAATACAACAATAAAATGATCCAACTATTTTTCAACTATGTTCTCTTTTTTTAAACCAATTGTAGTCATATCCATATTACGTATATTGTTCGACATGATTTTGACGTAAATTGCATCCGTCGTCCGCCCACTGGTCATCAGCAAATTCAAATAATGTCCATAGAGAAACATGAGGGCGGCATTACACCTTCCAACAGTAACCGGCATGCGGGCATTTTCAAAACCGATGATAACATGTTGCATTAACAATTTTTTCGAATGCAATTAGGTTAAAATTACTTCAGATAACTTCTAATTTGGCTTTTTATAGGTAGTCCACTTTTTTCAATACTCACACATCATTAGATCCAGCAGGTAAATAGAAATTCCGGGAGCCAAGCCAAAAGCCGTGGTGGCCTGGTGGTTTGACCTGTGGCTTTTCAAGCAGAGGGTCGTGGGGTCAAATCCAGGCTCGCACCTCTGAGTTTTTCAAAATTCATGTGCGGAATTACATTTGAAATTTACCACGAGTTTTACGGTGAAAGAAAACATCGTGAGGAAACCTGCACAAACCTGCGAAGCAATTCAACGGTGTGTGTGAAGTTCCCAATCCGCACTGGGCCCGCGTGGGAACTACTGCCCAAGCCCTCTCATTCTGAGAGGAGGCCTGCGCCCTGCAAGTGGGACCTATATAGGCTGAAATGATACACAGAAAAAACACGTTTCAGATTTTCTATGAGCTTTAAGGCAAAGGAAATCATCATGAGGATCAACCTGCTAAAAATTGCAAAGTAATTTAATGGTGCGTGTGATGTTCCCAATCTCATGGGGAATTCCAAAAAGTATGTTCAAGATTTTATCCCGATCCCGTAATATTCATTTCCAATTTTCATTTAAATCCGTCAAACTGTTTTTATGTAAAGGAGTAACAAACAAAAATTTAATTCAATCAATTGCAAACTGCTTTATTTTTCAGTTGATTTTAAAGAAAACATGGTACGAGTACACTCTGTTCTACGGCAGGCGAAAAAACGAACATTGAAGAAGTATATATATTTTGTCCAATGCACTTATTTATCATTTGGTCTTAGTGCAAACTTTCAAAGTACCTATGGGCTGCTAGTGGTCACTCAAGACAATAATACTTTTTGTATCATGTTTTAGAATGACGTTGAGAGATACATGCGAAAGGTTGGCCATAGTAGGTTTTTTCACCTCCGTAGAAAAATAGTATAACACTAAATAGTCATATACAAGTCCATTGTGTCAAGAAATGGCCGCATGGTGGTTACACCCTGTAAATAAAACAGACTTATTTTGGTGTTTTATTTTGAAATATAATAGTTTATACTACGAAAGACATCTTTGCATGATGCATTTTAATGCTGACGACGTCCGAACTTTGCCGACGCGGCCGAAGTTTGCCGACACCGCCCGAACTTTGCCGAAACTCGCGTTGACGAATCATAAAGCTGCCAAAGTTAAATGAAAATACTTCTAGAATTTGGAACCCTTTGAAGTCGCAGATTTGGTAAGAAAATCTCACTGAGCTTTTTAACGGTGTGCGTGATTTTTTTTCCTTTTCAATTAGCATAAACACTGCGACTCAATTTTATTTTTAACCCCCGTCGCAAAAAGAGGGGTGTTATAAGTTTGACCGCTCTGTCTGTGTGTCTGCCTGTGTCTCTGTCTCTAGCACCGTAGCTCTTAATCGGGTGGACCGATTTGAATGCGTTTTTTTATTTGAAATCAGGTTTTCTAGCGATGGTTCTTAGATATGTTTCATCAAAATCAGCTTAGCCCTTTTTGAGATATTGAACTTTGAAGTGACAAAGTCGGGGATTTTCCAACTTTTTGTTGGTTAGGTTAGGTTAGGTTACCCTAGTATTAAACACTTATTTTTATACAAAGTGTGTTATATCTAATTTATCTGGGATATTTGAGCAGATGGTTGGTAGCACTCGCTTCTATTATCGTACGCAAGCAAAAGCCAAGCAATAAAGTTTTTAACCGATTTTAAAAAAATGAGGAGGTTATCATTTTATTGGTTGGTCGGATTCCCCGGTATAGGTAAAAAACTTAAGATGACCTGTCGTATGTAGTACATAGTAAAGAGTCCCTAAAGATAAGTCGACGTTCCATATTCGAAAAATGACTTAAGTACCATGTCAATTCCGTGCATAGGTCATCTACTTGAGTTTTTTACCTACGGTGCAGTTGATAGGGCATCTCCGCCGCGTAAAGACAAAGGAGGTATGGGCTCAAAAGGCTCAAATCCCGTTTAAAAATAATCTATTTTCTAATGAAAACAATATTAGCTATCTTTTTTTAGTTTTACATTAATATCAACTCTTACCCCCTGTTTCACCACCCGTTGATTAATTTTATTTCACGGATAAATCTGATGCCGTCTCCGTCTATTCGAACAAAACAGACAGAGACGAGAGATAAGAGTTGATATGAATGTAAAACTAAAAAAAGATAGTTCGTGTAAGTTGTAACCACGTCAATATGGTTGAATATTAAAGTTCAGCTTAGATTGGATGGTTATCCTAGAAGGGGTTTATTTCCTTTTAAGATTGAGTATGACGATAAACGAACAGCCAAATGGAGTAACGTTGTTTTATGGCAAGCTGACGTGGATCAATATCATCAATGCAGGCTACAAGCACTTTATAATGTCAAAAATCTACCCCCGGCTCGGAAAAACCGGCGGGGAAGAATCCGGCAAGAAACTCCACAAAGTATTTTTTTAAACAGATTTACATAGTCATTTTATGACTTACGTCACAAGTATTTAACACAATTGCATTTTTAAAACAGTTAGATCACACATCTCACAGTAGAGGCAGAAGAAGTCGCGTGTACAGTACAACTGTACTTTACTACACGCGTCCCACTTGCAAAAGTTTGTAAGTCTGTTGCTTTGTCTGTTTGCTACTTCATCACGTCTAAATTCGGTATACATATAGTTTAAGTCCCGGGGAATGACATAAGATAGTTTTTATCCCGGAAAATTGCATAGTTCCCGCGGGAAAGCGATAACCAAATTCTTCGTGGAAGAAGTCGCGGGTAGGTAAGTACAGTTAGTCTTCAATAAATCCCAATCATCGGACACGTCACTAGTAAGTCGTGAAAGAGTCATAAACATTTTATATGTGCACCGCATTATCCGGGGTTTACGATCCCTGCAGGTTTGCACTCCACGGGTAGAAATGGGCAAATGAACAAAATAAATATCGATGTACATCTTATCGATACTTAGTTCCTCAAAGGAAAAAAGGGCCAGTTGAGTTTAATCGATTTAAAAAAAGTGTTTTTATTTGAAAACATTATTAAATATGTATAAAAACAGGACAAATGCGTGTCAGGCTACGCACAGTGTAGAGCTTCGTACCATCATGCGGCAAATAATCAATAATGAGTTTTGATTTTGAATCAATAAAACCTACTACGAGTATACTGTAATAGTTATCTTTTTAAAATCATTATATTATATACTAACCATCATGTTTTTTTCTCCGATTTTTCAAGCTAACAGTTGACACTTGCCTCTAACAAAAATTATAATTTTTACGGCTAATATTTTACGAACGCGACCTTAAGTCGGAAAATGGTCTTATCCAACGAACGATACCGC
Source organism: Choristoneura fumiferana (assembly GCF_025370935.1). Classification (NCBI taxonomy): domain Eukaryota; kingdom Metazoa; phylum Arthropoda; class Insecta; order Lepidoptera; family Tortricidae; genus Choristoneura; species Choristoneura fumiferana. Next base: position 16,629,194 of record NC_133477.1, on the reverse strand, counting down.
ACACCATAGTGTGGCTCATACGTTAAGTCGAGAGAAAAAACCATTCTCACTTTACTTGCAGAGGAAGTATCCTAAGTTTTTTTTTATCACTTATCGGCATGGACACCAATTTAATATATTATACTCGTGCCAAAATTACAACTCTCTAGAAGCTAAGCCGCACACATATGAACAGATGGGCGAACATGGCGAATCTGTAAGGGTTCCTTGTAGGACTACGGAACGCTAAGAGAAGTATTTATATCATAATATTGCGTTGCATTAATAAAACCCTATGTTGGAGAAGTAATATTAACAATAAACATATTTGTTCATATCACTAACGGGACTCAAAGGCCCTTTTTTAAGTAGCACACATTTTAAGGAAAATAAAAAAATAATTAATATTCTTTTGATTATTTGTGTTTATTTTGTTATTCTATTTTTGTCATTTTTGTTTTATTTAGTTAGGATTTATCTTTAGTTTATTAGGTAATATGTATAATATAACACTGTAAATTTTCTATTTAATAAATGAATGAAATAATAATTTCCATTGAATTAATATTTATATTTCTATAAATCCTAATTGCACTTAATTATTTTTGATAAGAAGTTGATAATAAACATCAAGATTATAAATATATCGACGATCGATGATATGTATTGGTTAATGTCTGAAAAAATATCGATATTTTGACATCGATATCTGCCCAGATCTATTTGGAACACCGCCCTAATTTGGATAAGATAAGAGCTTTATTTTTGAATAACTCAAGAGTTATGGGAAAACTTCAGTCCGCGATTGACTAATACGGTAATACTGCTCTCATTCTGTTCCTTGGAAATAAGAACGGACATATCACTTTTCCAAGCTCATTATTTATGAACTAAAATAATTTCCTTGCTCACCCGCGACCTTACGATAGCTAAGCTTATGCAAAATATAAGCTTAGCTATCGTAAGGTCGCGGGTAAGCAAGGAAATTATTTTAGTTCATTGATATGGACCTCCGCAAAGTAACGCCTGATTCAATAAATTACTCATTATTTATGCATAGCACATATTATTTTGTAGCTTACCTTATCCCATTTTTTTCTTTAGATTAGGTTAGTTATTATTTATTATTTCTGTTTTTAGTAATACACCGTGTTTTTTTTCATTTCCGTCAACTTCAACAGACCGTTCAGTTCATTGATGAATGAAGATCACGGGTGAGCAAAGAAGTTATTGTTAGTAGTTAATTCTTCGATTGGCCGTTGTCTATCTATATATCCAAACAAATCGTAAGCTAAACTTTATCGCTGTTCCCTAAACCCCGACATAGCCTGCTGACAACTCACTAGCATAAGTGTTTGCGGAATTCCGCCAAAATCCGATTCGAATGTCAGCGTAATCGAAACAAATATTTGTTGAGAGCATACCTATAGGGTTGCCAGTGTAATGGACTTTAAGGTGCTTACAGCCGCTAAACTCTTAAAAGGGTATTTGAAAGGGAACCGTTTTTATCTACATGCACCCATATAGTAAATCCTCCATTATGCGTTGAAAAACCATAGATAATGACCAGCATTACGACATTGGATTATATTATGAACACGACTGTATCGTAATGGTCATTACGAAAGTAGTGAATACTCTAGAGGAAATTGCACATCCTTGCGTGCTCAATTAAAAATAATTACGCTAAAAAGATTACCTGTGTGTCAAATTCAACAACTTTTAGGGGCTGTTTCACCATCCATTGATTAGTGTTAACTGACGGTTAAATGTGATGCCGTCTCCGTCTATTCGAACAAAACAAATAGAGACGGCATCACATTTAACCGTTTAACGCCTACAATGGATGGTGAAACAGCCCCTTAACCTACAAACAAAAATTTGCGCTTCCTAACCACAACATGCTAAACATGGCGTAAACCAAAGAAGTCCTTGATTTTTCACACATAAAGTACAAAATGGTAAAGATTTGTAAGACAGCCGTCGAAAACCTTTCTCCTAACCACCGCTCACAACTTTATTCTTAAAATCCACAGGACAAAAGGAACATTCCGCTTCCATTTACGGCGGAAATTAAAAAAAAGGTGCGAAAGAATGAGAGCTCTCGAAATGTACGCGGCCTCATTTCCGGACACAAAGGTACGCAGTAATGTCAGATATTTATTTAGACCGTATTGAGTCTTGAAGGAGAGCGAGCAAGGGAAAAGTTTATAGCGAATTTTGCGAGAAGTTAATGTAGTCACATGGGGCTTAATCAAAATCAAAATCGTTTTTTTTTTGCTAGAATACAATATTGATGGTGTTACAATCCGGCAAAGCACCTGTGATACCCCTCGTGTCGGCAGGTGCGTTGCAGCAGCAAAAGCACTTTTATGTTCTTGTAAAATAGCAACATTTTTATTTTTGAAGAAAAACGTTATATTCGCTGACTGTGCTATGTATGTGCAATTTTATTTTTAATTATTTTAATTAAGTGATTATTTTTTAATCTCGCATTTATTTTACACATCTTTCAAAGCTTTTTTCCCCAATATAATTTTACTAGCTGTTGCCCGCGACTCCGTGCGCATGAAATTCGTTTATCACTAACTATGTATTTTCCGAGATAAAAACTATCCTATGTTCTTCCTCGGGACTAAACCTATCTGTATACCAAATTTAATCCAAATCGGTTCAGCGGCTTACAAGTGATAATATAACATACAGACTTACAAACTTTGTCATTTGTGTGTCATTGTCATTAGTGGGATAAGTAAAGTATATATAGATAGATATCCTCCTAACTGTGGCTATACGGACTTCGTAAGCAGTCAGTCAATATGCATATGCAGACACACTTGTAGGTACATCTGCATTTTCAGCTTGGATCATTTTGGCGGTTCCCTGGAGACACTCACGCGACGCCGCATCGCCGCAGTGCACTTTGCGACGAGACAATTATTTAAAATCAACTCCACTATGGAACAGTAAAGTTGTGGCACTTTAAATAAAAAAACCGGGCAAGTGCGAGTCGGACTCGCGCACCGAGGGTTCCGTGCACATTTATAGCTATGTAAGTAAACGGGAATCGTGTCTTGAAGATATTTCTCGCTTTTTCCGAATGATTTAATACATCCAGTGTATGCAGAGCCCTACTCTTAAGCAAAATGTACGCAGTGTCAAATTATATTGGTCATTGCTATTTACACAGGCATAAAAATACAAGATTTTCAGACTTTTCTAGTTGGTTGTGTTCATGAAAAACACATAGCTCGTAACACTTCCTAGCACATCTTTGGTTAAAACGCAGCGTTAACGCGGCATAGTCTGTATTATGGTGCTATAACTCACGTAGACATGGGTAAGCAAGCACGGAATTACGTATGCGTAGAGAAATGTCAGGGGGGGGGCGTAATAGGTAGGTACTTTTGTATTGCAAAAAAAAATAGGTAGGTATTATAGAGTAGGTAAATTAACTGTTCCGAACTTAACTTAAGGGGGGCATGAAAATATTATTTTTGGTTCGGGAGGCTCGGCGAAATAGGTAAAGGTTGGGGAACCCTGCTCTAGATACATCGATTCATATTAAATCGTCGATTGTGTATTGGCCATTTTCTTCACAAAATAACCTAAACAACTTGGAAAAGTTGAAAAATCCTCAACTTTGCCGATTGAAATTTCAATATCTCCAAAATGGCAGAAATAATTACCGCGCGATGGCCAACCGCAAGGACGGTGCCTTCACGTAAAAAACCTGGGTACTTCCCAAGAGGGGTTTTTCCGAACCTTGTGGTAAATAGATTTATTACCATGCATAAGTGCTTATTTGAGCCTAGATTGAAATGGAGGTATTTTGACTTTTAAAATACCCGTTTTTACAAGATGCTATCTATCTAGCATATGTCTTTCTATTCAGCGTCTGAACTCGAAAAGAAACAACTGTACCTTTGTGACGGTTACGCATAGTGTACAATCTCTAACTCTCAGGATTTCTACTTATATTCAGCTATCGCTCTTCACAGTCGTACAGTCACCAGCATTAATATCTGCCACAGCGGAGCTTGCAAAAATATCTGACACGTCCTTCCGGCCCTAGAAATGGAGTCGTATCAGATATTTATGCACGCTTGTTGTGTCAGATACCTATTGGTGCTGGTGACTGTACGTCTATAACAAAATTTTTGTTTTTTGTTGAGGCGCCTTTAGTCCTCGCTTTTGTTTACTTGTTTTTAGTTTAAAATTGTATATGAGGTGCTTTATTGGAAATGGGGGCGAGAAATAACCAATAAAAAGTTGGAAAACCCCGACTTTGTCACTTCAAAGTTCAATATCTCAAAAACGGCTGAACCGATTTTGATAAAACATGTCTAAGAGACATCACTAGAAAACCAGATTTTAAATAAAAAAAACCGCATTCAAATCGGTCGACCCGTTTAAGAGCTACGGTGCTACAGACAGACAGACAAAGCGGTCAAACTTATAACACCCCTCTTTTTGCGTCGGGAGTTAAAAATCATTAAGGACGACTGGGAAGGGAGTGCCGAATACGGTATTAGACAACTGTTGAATCTGGAATACCCTGTATATTATTATAAAAATATATGTACACCGACAATGTTTAGCGAAAAGAAAAAATAATTCGGTTGAAAATTGCATTTATAGTGTTTTTTTGAAAAATCTTCGTATCTGTCTCTTTCTAAAACGCTTTTCTCAGTGCAGCAAGTATGGCGTTACTTGCGTGTGACGTCACATGCAAGTATGTCTTTCGCTGTAATATCTTGAATTTCAAGCCTTTATAACTCTGTTTTATTTAAAGGTAGCTTATAAATTGATTTTCTGTTCGATAACATGCATTGTCAAGCATTGATTTATAAAATAAATAAAAAATAGTCAAACACCGTATTGTGCGGGACTCTTACCAGCTAAAAAACCTAGCTGTACGTTACCACGTAGCAAAATGTTCACGTGCACTAACTTTATTTGGGAAACAATCCCAATCCTATCACTTGCACCACACCACAGTCATCGGCGCGCCGATCGCGAGGAAGACCCCAAGGAATTCCTCTCGGATAGGCAAGCTCCCAGGAGCATGCAAATGCATACTCGTAAAAGCGGCGAGATTTTGTGGAATTATTTAGGTATACGACGCATTACTAAGTTGCATGAAACTTGTAACCCATAATTTATTTCAACAGGCGTTACTTTGCGGAGGTCCATATCAATGAACTAAAACAAATACTTTGCTCACCCGCAACCTTCTACGTCTATGCAACTAATACGTTATTTGACAGCTGTTTAATTTGCCATATCCTTTACATTATTATAAAAACATAGATACACAGACAATGTTTAGCGAAGAGAAAAATTTATTCAGTTGAAAATTGGATTTATAGCGATTTTTTGAAAAATACAAAAGAAAGAAAGAAGAAAGCAGCAAGTATGGCGTGTGACGTCACATGCAAGTAATTCTTTCTCTGTCTAATCTTGAAATTCAAACCTTTATAACTCTGTTAGGTATATTAAAAGATCATAAAAAATATTTTTCTGTTCGATTACATGCATTGTCAAGTTTTGATTTATAAAGTAAATAAAAAATAGGCATATCATAATACCGTATTTGCATTCATGCAACTACTCCACCTCCCTACTGTCAAAGAGCACACGAACCTAATCAGTGTGGTGTTGGTTGCCTTTGTGTGTGTTCTTAGAGTGCGGAGGTGTATGTAGGAGCTGCATGTAGGGTTGCCAGGCGTCCGGAAAAAGCCAGACATAGTTAGGCTTTTTCAATGCTTGTCCGGCCAAATTAAACGGTGTCCGGCCTGTCCGGCTTTTGTTAGGCTTTGTACAACTGACCAGTGACTATAAGTTCATGAAAATAAAAAATGATAATAACCGCGGTTATGATAATAACGTAAACATTACATACAACATTTTTGTCATATATACCAGGACACAAAATCCCTATACTTAATGTTATAAATGTCAGTCTGTCTGTCTGTCGGTCTGCCCGCCTGTTACTTCTTCGCGCTTAAAGTACTGAACCGATTGAGATGAAAATTGGTATAGAGTTTATAACTCTGCACATAGGCTACCATTTACAAAGAAAAAAAAATTTTTTGACGCGTTCGAAGCTTCGGGCATAAGCTAGTCCTTAATAATTGGGGCGTCCGGCCTTTTCGCTCAAAAGTTCGGCCAAACTGGCTGGTCTGTCCGGCTATTACATTTGAGGACTTGGCAACCCTAGCTATAAGTATGTTTTGCGGTGTTAGAAAATAACAAATATATTAAAGAAGAAGTAACTTAGTACAAGATTATGTAAATCCCTATATTTAGCTGTGACTTTATGCAACAACGAAATAAGCTTAATCTTACTTAAATGTTCGTATAACGAAATAAAATGAATGAATGATTGTTCGTAAATCGAGTCCATTAGTAAATAACCAAATATACGTTGACTTCAGTACATACTAACACAATTCCCGTAAGTGTCGACCCTTGTAACCGTCGTTGGGACACCTTTTGTTGGGGTTTTCATTAAAATGGACATCGGACCCGACAGTCCATATTGGGAAATGGGTCCTCCACCAAGAAATACGAAAAATATATAATTAGATTTTTAACAAGTACTCTCAAAATATTATCTGAGATTCCTTTAGACAACACATCAATGTTACTTCATTTGACACGCCCAGGATAGGGTTCCGTAGTCATTATGAAAAATCAAATAATATTTTTCTAAGGATTTCGTATTGTGTACGGAATCTTCCGAGTTTAGGTAGGTTTAGGTCAAGTGCCGCAAATATGCCTTTCTTAAGGACAACTACTTTTTTGCGGCACTTGCGGTCGAAACCTTTGGGCCTTGGTCCTCCGACACAAAACAATTTATGAAAGAAGTGTCGGACAAACTAATCGGCATATCTGCCGACCAAAGAGCAGCCTTTTTCTTCGCCTAAAGACTGAGCCTTGCAGTGCAACGAGGCAACGCCGCTAGCGTCTTAGGTACAATGCCCCGCGCTGCGCTGCCTTTGGAAGAGGAAGCCCGTTTTAGTTAATTTTGTGTTTTTTATTTTTATTTTTATGTAAAAATTCATTGTTTAAATAAATAAAGATATTTTATATCTTACGCTGCTATTTACTTTTAAACTGCTAATGATTCTCAAGCAATCTTAACCGCTACAATTTTCCTTGTAAATTTAATATATTTACTATCATTCTGTTTTTTTTTCCAAGTTTTTCCACACAATAGTTTAGATTTTAGAGGGCGGGGCGCTCGATTTTAATGAAAATTTACACTTTAATGTTGAATATTTCGCAAACCGATCACTGAATCGAAAAATCGTTTTAGCAACCCTCTAATGATTTTAAAAGACCTATCCAACAATACCCCACTCTATGGGGTTAATCAAGTAAAAAAATAACACTACGTCTACAATAGGTAACCCATATAAATATATTATATTTATATGGGTTACCTATTGTAGACGTAGTGTTATTTTCTTTTTTTATTGTATCTATTTGCCGGCGTGACTATAATATGTATATTCATGCCAAATTACAGCTTTCTAGTACTAACGGTCTCTGAGCTTACCCGCGGACAGACAGACGGACAGACATGACGAAAATACGGTATTTGACAACTCCTGATTTTGCCATATCTTAATATTATTATGAAAATATAGATATACAGATAGTGTTTAGCGAAGAGAAAATTTAAATCGATTGAAAATTGGATTTATAGTGATTTTTTGAAAAATCTATATACCTGTCTCTTTCTCAAACGCTTTTCTCTATGCATCAAGTATGGCGGTACTGGCGTGTGACGTCACATGCCAGTATATCTTTCTCTGTCTAATCTTGAATTTCAAACCTTTATAACTTTGTTATTTGTAAAGGTAGCTTAAAAATTGTTTTTCTATTCGATAACAGGCATTGTGTAGTTTTAATTTATAAAACATATACAAAATAGTCAAATACCGTATTTAAGGGTTCCTACTACGGAACCCTAAAAAATCACTCGATCGATCGATGCAGGTCGACACCAATTCAATCCTGCAGGGCTACTACAAAAATCGAAACTCGAAGTTCGTGTCGTGCGGTCCCTCTGACACAATACTATTTAATACGAGAGCGAGAGGGACCGCACGACACGAACTTCGAGTTTCGTAGTAGCCCTGCTGTACTAAGTAACGTTTATTATAACTACTGAGCCCTTATGAGCGTTCACAACCGTACGATAATTATCGTACTTTTACGATAATTTCATAGCTGCGTACGATGTACGATGGTACACTACTATCGTACGCCGATTGTACGATAATTTTCATTATGATGCAAAATGTGATAATTTCTTTGAAAGACAATATTATAGCCCAATAACAATTACAGCCGCCAGGCCACCTATTGGCTCATTTCTCTCTCAGGAACACGTTAGGAACGCAACGCATAAGCACGTTTCCTCGCCTTTACGCGTCTGTGTCTGTGGTAAAATACGCAAACCGCGCAAACAAAAAAAAACTATAAAGCGTTGCCAACATAAAATAAAAAAATCCAATGCAATTAATTATTGATTTACAGATTCAGAGGTTTGATCGTCTGTTACTTAGCAGACTGATTAAGCTTGTTAGACGGTTGTCAAGAAGTATGATTCATAAACGCTTGCTGCAGTCTGCTAGTTGTTGAGCCGCTGATAGACTGATTAGACGCGTTATGTTGGCCACCTTGACAATCACCTAATCGATAATTAAAAAAAAAAGTTGACAGCAGTGACAGCAAATTAGCAGGAAAAAAAATAAAAAGCGAGAAGTTTGTTTTCCCGCCATTTCCGATCCGCATGTTTATGTTGTGCAAAAAGCCATAATTATGTTAATCATCCTAATATTTTTTTTCATATTTATTGTTAATTTATTGTTGCTAATTTAGAGGATTTTTAAATACAAATTCCTGAAAATATTTTCCTGGTTTTTTTTTAATCTTTGCGTAACTTCACCCTTCACTAAAATATCTTCGGTATGGTTTTTGCTCTTGTCAAAGTCAGCTGTTCAAACTTGTGGCGGCCATTTTGTGACTTAGCAGGGAGATAAAGGAGGGTCTACGGTCCGCTAACTTTAGCAGAGCCTTGATCGACTGATTAGCGCTAACAGACGTTTATGAATCATGTTTTTTAGCATCGGGCCTTCAAGGAGCCTTCAAGGAGGCTCTAACTTTTTATGAATAAGGCTGTTAAAGTCTGTGTATTATTGTTACGTTTCAAATGTTTTTTTAATGTTATAGTCATTATTCTGATAGATACGATATTTTTTTATAATTTTGATCCATATACGATAATTTTACGGCCCTAGTACGATGTACTACATGTGACGTATATAATTTTCTATTCAGCTTCCTATCTTGAATATTTTATGAATTTGATTATTATTACTTTTCATAAATACATTTTTCTGCATTGGCTAATGTATGTTGCGTAAAGTTTTGGTACCATATTCTACATAGAAAAATTATAAGTATAATTTAATTTTCTCAGGAAAATACTTAGATATACATGTATATAAAGGAAGTTGAAAATTTGTGCCAACTGTGTATGTTTTAGCAAAAATAAGTAAATGAAGCTAGTGGCTTTCCTATGCAAACTCGGCTACCTACGCTCGTGTGGAAGCATTTCGTAAACAAAGCAACTCCAACGAAAACATTCATACTTACACCGTACATAGCATCAACCGGGCATTTACCTCCCCCACCGCAACAACCTACAATAGTCAGACACACACACCACACACACACACTGTCACTCAAATTCCTAGAAACTACCAGAAATTGTCCCAAACATCCCCGCAACCCACCCCTCTAATCCCTCTGGCTCCTTTCGGACACACTTTAATGAATAACGTGAGCTCTCGGGCACCCGAGTAATAGTAGCGTCGCGTTTGAACGTACATGTTTTGAAAAGGGAATACTTACGAAATCCCTTTCAGCCAGGCATACCTCCTCCTTCCTCTCTGTGTGGTTCATTCATCTAAGTATTGCAACCAGCCAGCTACATTTATGGTTGAAATATTCTGTTGTGTCTGAATCCTTATTTTATTTATGGAATTGCTGCGATTTTTTAGTGGCCAGTTCGACATGCGATACGATGCCTCCAAGAGACGCGATGCTATTATTTACAAACTACCTACTCCGCAATATTTCAGGCCTAGATGCTGGTTAGGTTACTTTGAATGAGCACGTCTAAGTTTAAACTGAGTTTTTGTTTTCAGTATAATATAACCTTTGACGCTGTACAGTTTTAAGAACAGCCAATGTACGAAAACATTATTCAACCACAGATAAAAAAAATAACAGGGATCTTACTCAAACTTGCTAAAATATTCTGGATTGATTTTAAGACAGTGATTAGGTATTATTCATTTTTTTAAAGGATCTCTCACAAATAGACTTCTTTTGAGCGACTGTTCCTCTATTAAATTACGGAATCGACATAAAAAGCTTGTTGATAAAATTCCAATCCAGTTATTTGGGACAAGCGATGACACTTCGATATTTATGAGCATTTTTATTTGTTTGTCGACAAATAAATAGAGTGGGACAATTAAATTCAAGATTTAACGACGCGATGCCGACCCCGTTTTCTATATATTTAGGGTTGCCAACATGAAAACATATGTGGTAATAAACTACAAAGTTACAGACCCGAATGGTGAATCGATAACCCGAGCCGTAGAAAAAATAAAATATAAAAATTATACGTTCATTTTTCATTCTTTGGCAAAAAATTACCAACAAATTATGAATACAACTCGAGTACCACTAAAACAACTCAAAATTGTTTCAAAGAAAATGGCTGGCTTTAATTCCCTAGCGGCGGAACGACTTTTATTTTTTAATTTAATCACAGTTCTTCTAAAGTCTAAAGAAAAATCGTGAAATATAATTTAGTTAAACAATAAGAGAGAACTCTTCAACACCTGGAAGCTAGACTCTTCAAGAATTAACGTCTCTGCATCAGAAAAAGCCATCATTTGTTAAAAGATGACGAGCAGTGGCCATTGTAACATAGATTACCTAGTTACACTAAAAATGAAACAAACAAATCTAATAAAAAAATGTACAACTAAAAAAATAAACTACAAAAAATCGTGGAATTATTTTGCTACCAGCTTGAAGTCGGTGTCTCAGCACGAGTCCGCAAGAGTGGATCAACAATTGTCTACCTTATTTACATGGTTACATATTTATCTATTGCACTTCTAAGTATCTCTCACTGGCTCGTGCTGAGTCACATACATCGAACTGGTAGAAAATTATTTTGCATAGTTTTTTCTTACATATACATCTGAATATTACGCGATGGTTGGCAGCCCTAGCGTCAGTGGAATGAACTCGGGAAGACATAACAAAGCAGTTTTAGCTTCGGATTCGATTCGCTCGATAAATGAATTTGTACCTTTCACACGTATATATCGATGTTATGGTTATAGTGATATCGTTCACAGGTTACTACTCGTACAGAACCTAAATTTTAATAAAGGAGATTACATTACATACATACAGTGCAGTGGAGATATCTTCCTTAGAACAACGAAAATAGAGGGCTCCCTGTACATCTTAAACGTTTTGCTCTCACCTGATATATTTTAATACTTACACACACATCATGTACCTAGTCTTATGGGTAGTATATGTATAGCGGTCAGAGTGTCACCGACGGTGTTGGCTCAATATCAGCGCGGTGTCTGTGCCACCGTAGCTCTTAAACGGGTGGATCGATTTAAATATGTTTTTTTTTTTAAAGCAGGTTTTCTAGCGATGGTCCTTAGACACGTTTTATCAAAATCAGTTTAGCTGTTTTTGAGATATTGAACTTTGAAGTGACAAAGTCGGGGGTTTCCAACTTTTTGTTGGTTAGGTTATTATTAATATTGTCGTGTATTTTTCTTTATTTTGGTAACTGGTAACACTAAATTCAAATGTCATCTGTCTACTGCTGTCAAAGTTTAACGTTGTTTGCGCGTGGTATTTTAAAGTGTTATTTTGTGTTTTTGTGAGTTAAAATGCCGAAAATTATCCATAGCTTTGGAAGGAAAATAATTTACAACGTATAAAAGTATTTGTCATAGAAAAAGTCTGAGAGCATTCCTTTAAATAACATCACCGACACCGTTGTCAATATGACTGGTAGGTACCGTATAGTAAATGTAAAGAATGTTGCAATATAAAACGTAGAAGTGCTGCCCTCGCCTCAGGTTTTTTATATTCCTGGTCAGCCTTTACCACGGCTCATTAATATTTTGACAATATCACCGACATATGTCCTTGGTTTCGGTTTAAGGTCCTACCGACTACACCGTGTCATGCCATGTCCGTAATAGGAACGTGTCAATAACGGACCGTCAAACGCATACATGTCATGACACGCGACAGCGACGAGTGGTTACGAAACGTGCTAGTGGGAATAGTCTCATACTATTCAATACAAAGAATATATTTTTGCCGGACACGTTGTTATAACGGTCATGGTATGATACGGTGTGATGGGTAGAGACCTTTACTGTGTTCCTCGCAACGCTGCGTGACTTACACATTTAAGAGAAGTCTCTTCGTTCCATTCTCCGCACAAACGTAGTCCCGGTCTCATTTGAAAACTAGGCAACAGAAATAGATGAAATTTTGTAAGTATGGTCTAGATGTAATTATCTATGCCTGTGGTTTTTCAGATTTTCATATAAATGTGTAATATCAGAATTACAGGAGCTCAAAAGTCGAAAAAAAAGATATCAACTTTGCACGAGAATTACAGACTAATAAAGCATTTCTAAAAAATCGAAAAAACCACAGGCATAGAGAATATAATGAATATCTTGATTGTAAAATATCATTGATTTCTGTGCTATACTTTTCGTATAATATGAGGACGACGAAACCCAAAATTCAACCGCCCAAATCTTGAAAAGCCCACAGCTATCTCGAAATAAATTACGGACAACGTTGCGGAAGGCATGGGGGGGACGGCTGCGAGCGCTTATGTCACGAGCGATAAAGACAGCAATATCCCAAACGAATACCTAACGCGGCCGCGCGGCCGGCAGGGAAACTTCTCAAGTTATTAACAACCAATCGATATCCAATGCATGAGTGGTTTATTGATTCGTTCTTTACCCACAAACATTAACTAGTGGCGACATACTCCAAGTTTTCACTAATGTTATGATAGGTTGATTCAGACGACGCTTTGCAGAGGATCGAGTAGAAGAGAGACTATTGAAAAGTTGCAATGTAATTTGATTTGTTAAATAATTAGGTATGATCGGATGAAACGGTAATCATTTTGGCGTCATTTTGGCTCTAGTCAGGTCGGAGTTAAGTAAAGCTAAAGCCCAAAGTCTTAATTGGTACAACTAATGACAATGCCAATACAATGCAATGCTAATGATGATGAGAGCGTACTCCTACCTTAAAGGCCGGCAACGCACTTGTGACTCTTTGGTGTTGCAGGTGTCCATGGGCGACGGTAATCGCTTACCATCAGGCGATCCGCCTGCTCGTTTGCCCCCTATAAAAAAAAAAAAAAAAAAAAAAAAAAAGATAAAATTGAAGATAAAGATGACAACTACATATAAATATGACCATACCTGCTGCATAATACATAAATTTATTAACGTCAAACAAAATGACTTTTTCCAGCTCAATTAATGGAAGGTAGGTAATAATTAATTTAAATTATTGTGCTGTTTTAGTTCGCTAAGTTTCATATTTTTTAAATGAAAAAGTTTTATGATGCAGTGGATGGGATTCGTAACCGCATTCATTCATTAGGCTATATGCGCTGATTATGCTACCAATGAGCGTCGCCAGACCACCCTAGATTCTAAAAAAAATTGCCAAATGTAAAGCAACCAAACCAGTCCTAAGTCTTTGACTTGACTTGCTTGATCGTTCATTTCTGAACGTCGAAACCCAAACTCGAATGAATTCACCAATTCCAATAAATACCTACAATTCATACTTATCTCATTCTCCATATCAACTTGCCCCCCCCCCCCCCTCCCTGGGCCATCGGCTGGCGACGTCCTTGCTACCAACTACACCACATACACAAATAAATTAATCGCTTGCGTACGCCAACAGTTGCGTGTGGTTAAAATTAAAATACCCTAACCCTTAAAAAATTCAATTTTTAATACAATACAAGCTTTTTTGCTGACTGTACTGAGACGATCCTGGCCGGACTTCAGGATGTCACTACTAGATTATTGTTTTGTCACGCGATTTACATAAGTATTCCAAATTTCAAGTCAAAGTTGGTCAAATTTAACTTGCAAGATTTGATTACAGACAGACAGACAGACAACGGGACAGGTGAAACTAAATAAAAGCTTGTAAAAATAGATTTCGTTCAACAAACGATCAACATTATATCAGCAGTAGGCACTGTTGGACATAGGACTACTCCACAAACGTTCAGCTACACAAAAATTAAACTTGTCATATATGTATATATATACAGTGGTGGTCATGTAATTAAGAACGATTTGAAGTTCCAGATTATTTTTAACTAAATCATGTCATGTGTAGTCGTGGTTCCTTCTTAGAAGTAACTAGTTACGTTATGAAACAGCCACATGAATAGAGCAAACGGGATTAAGAATAAAGAATAAAATTGCTGTCATTTTTCACAAATTTTGTTTTTATTTCTTTAGTAACAAATTCAAATAGTAATGAAGCTGGACAAATAATTAAGAACGATTTATTGAACTGTTCGAAAGTTTTTTTATTAAAACTTAGATTAACTAAATCACACTAACGTAAAGTTTGTACACAAAAAAAGCAATGTAATACATTTTAACTAAAATTAATAGTTAGTAGCATGTCCACGGCTTTTTATTACTGCCTTACACCGGCGAGGCATTGAATCTATCAATTTGGAACATTTCGCGAGAGAGATAGAGTTCCATTCTTCTAAGAATTCGTCATACAGTTCTCTTAAATTGCCACACTGTCGATTTGAAACCTTTTTCTTGACTTCGCACCAAAGATGCTCTATTGGTTAAGATCGGGGCTGTTGGCTGGCCAATCTAAGACAGAAACTGATTGCGATGTGAGGAATTCCTTAACGGTACGTGCAGTATGCTTGGGATCATTGTCGTGCTGGAATGTCCAAATAACCGGAAGCACGCCTTCTGCATATGGTAACATTGTTTCTTCCAGTATGTTTTTGTATTGAAATTGATCCATGTTTCCTTCTATCAGCCTAACAGGTCCAACACCATGTCCAGAAAACATCCCCAAATTTTTACATTTCCCCGCCATGCTTTAAAGTCACTTTTGTGTACTTTGGGTCGAATGCTTTATTTGGAGGCCGTCTTACATATCGTTTGGCCATCAGAACATACCCTGTTTTTTTTGTCTCGTCAGAAAAAAGAACGTTTTTCCACTGTCTGACTGTCCAGTTTCATATCTTCTTGCAAATGCAAGCCGGGCTTGCCTATGACACCGTTTCTACATAGGCACCTTCCTTGCTATCCTTCCGTGCAACTTTTCTCTACCAAACGCCTTCGAATAGTGCGTGCCGAGATTGCTGAAGGGTTGTTTTCGCCAAAATATTTTTTTCTTAACTCATTAGACCCTTTAAAAGGATTTTGTTTTGCCAAACGAACGATATTTCGATCATCTCGACGAGATGACTTTCTTTGTTTAGGTACACGCGGAACATTTGAAGTAGTTTGATACGTGGCAAAATGCTTTATGGCGTGGAAAACCATAGTTTTTTGAACATTGCAGATGATCGGCTATGTGTTTATACGACCAATTCTTGTCGCGAAGTTTTAGTATTACTTCTCTTGTAGATTTATCACAACTTTTATTTTTCCCCATTGTTTTTATATGAAGCAATCGCCTTTAAGACTTTTACGGCACTAAATGGCGCCAAAATTATTCGAATAATAACCTAAAACCACAAAGCGGCCGTCCGTTCTCTATATAAATTTGAATAAAAAATAAACTATTCAGCGTTCTTAATTATATGACCAGCCAGTAAGTAGTAATACTAGGTTTAGATGTAATATATAAAGTTTATATATTTATTTTTTAGCCAATTATATGTATAATAAATTTACCGCTAGTACGGAAAAGTTTTACGATACGAGAGAAGTACAAAAATATACATGCAGTTAGTAACACTTGTCAGTTTGAAAAAATTTCTCTATAAAAAATCGTTCTTAATTATATGACCACAACTGTACCTAATATTTATATATATATATATTTTGTTAAAATGAAAGCAAACTTAAATTAAATAAAAGTACTTAATAAAAAAATGACCACGAGCTTTACGATGAAGGAAAACGTCGTAAGAAAACCTGCACAAACCTGCGAAGCAATTCAGTGGTTTGTGTGAAATTCCCAATCCGCACAGGGCCCGCGTGGGAACTACGGCCCAAGCCCTCTCATTCTGAGAAGAGGCCTGTGCCCATCAGTGGGACGTATATAGGCTGGGATGATGATGATGATGAATAAAAAAATGCAAGTATTTTAACATGTATCTATCCAAGTCAGGAAAAGTAATTTCACGTCAGGAAAAAAACCAAAAGTAATACTGCACAAAAAATTCACCGCAGCGCTGTTACTTTATGGCAAATGAAAATTCTAGAAAACGATACATTCGGGCATATGAAGTTCGGGCAAACGATAGAGAACCCAATCACACAAACCCAATTATCACCACCACTAAACCACACTCACGCGTCGAACTCAACCAAAGTTCATCCTCAGAGCAACACAATCGTTCACCATGCCAATGCCAATGCTTCAATTCAGAGATTTAAATAAACATAATCATACACTTACTAAAAAGCATTATTCCATCACCGCTTTTAGCTGTACATTTTTGACGATCACTGTAGGTAGTGTACCTCCATCATAAAACAAGCCTACAACAAAAAAACCGTTTTTGTGTTTTGTTAAACATATAGACAGTCGCTAATAACAAAGTCGGATCTGCAATTATTGTGCAAAGTCAAATAATAATATACTGTTTTATATTGACTTCGACATATGTAATAATCGCAAAATGGCCAAGGATCCGACTCTGTTTTAATAGGAATCGTCGATATTGTTTCGGGAACATGTATTTTGAATACGAAAATTATGGCTTACGATAACACAAGCATTTTGTACTCATAATTTGCCACCTTTTAATGAATCATTAGACAATAAGACCGAAGGTGCAGTTTCAGCTGAAAATATTGTTTGGATTGGACATTAGTATTCGACGTTGTTTTGTGTCAAAAACTTAGACGAAATTCTTAGGAGCACGAACAATATTCAGTCCAAATAACAAAACTTTGCGCTCCCTGCTCCCGTTTCCTATCCGTTACCTATAAGAAAAACTTTCTCATTCGTAGACGAGCAGTTCAGCGGACCATGCCATTAGTGGCATTCAATTATGTCCCTTAATTGTGAGACGGCATCTAATGAGGAGTATCCGACGTAACTAGGTCGTGTTTCGACCCCACGTGACGGGACTTGTCTCAAGTTGGCGTGAGCCATGGTTACACGAGTAAACGAATATTTTGGCTGAAGAAATTAAGTTTATTGCCTATCTTTCTTTTAAACATCCTTCCTTCCTTGGTTCCTTGCTTATAAACGAGTAACATAACAACTAACGAGTAACATGACTCACTGGCTGACGCAGCACACAGTCTAAGGGGCTGTTACACCATCCATTGATTAGTGTTAACTGACGGTTTAAATGTGATGCCGTCTCTATTTGTTTTGTTTTGGGAAGCTTAAAGTTCCATCTTACAGACTGGCTAAAACCAAAAAGTCTTTTTCTGGGAAATGCATACGGTTTTTAATAAAATTCCAAAAATATTAAATGAAACGGATACAAAATTCAGATCTATTGTCAAGAAGACATTAATATCAAAGGCGTATTATAAAGTTAATGATTATATCATGGACAGGATATTTGAAATAATCCGATCCGATTAGCGATCCTTCAAATAGCGAACCTACTGTGTTAAAAAAAAGTTGTGTTAAATACTTGTGATGTATACATATCATTTAATAATATTGTAAATCTGTTTTAAAAGAAAAATATATATATACCTCGTTGAGTTTCTTGCGGATTCTTCTCAGCAGGAGGTTTTTCCGAACCGGGGTAGATTTTTTTTTGACATTCATAAGTGCTTGTTGTGGCCTAAATTGAATAAGATTATTTTGAACTTTGACTTTGACTTTGACTTTGTTCGAATAGACGGAGACGGCATCACATTTAACCGTCAGTTAACACTAATCAATGGATGGTGAAAACAGCCCCTAAATCATTGAAGCTAGTGACTTGACATTTTCCAGACCTATTCTGTTGCAGAATCTTTTGAGTTGCACTAAGGGATTTATGAAATTCCCACAAGATAGAGAGCTCGCCATTTTTTTATTCCTCATCGGAAGTGAACTCTGGGAATAGCTAAATAGTCTGATTTTTAATAAATCTAAATTCTTACGAAAGTGGCCCTTATGCTTTCTGGGACATTTATATGATTATATGGCATTATAATAGGTACTAAACTAATTAAATTAGGTTTGTTTGCAGAGATCTATATCTTATACACTTTTGAACTGTCCCTTTTTCACTATTTTAATTTCCCGACTGCCAAGGAGAGGTATTGTTTTTTCTCACGAGAATTTAAACAACAATATTACAAGGCAAAAACACCAATGTAATTATAGACTTAGGCAGACTTCACCCTCTTCCATTTATACCGCGTTGAACATGTTTATTTCTGGAACTTCTTTTTAACTTTCGTTCAAACTTTCGGCATGAAACAAGTTTTGATCCTCAAATAAAGCTTACACTGATCCGGGATTAATAAGTATGTAATTACAACAACCGAATAACTGCTATTCGTTCTGAGAAGAAGGTCGGGGTCAGGAGTACTTTAAACCGACGTGCATGCATGAAAAGATTAATGAATGTAGGAAGTGATATTGTATGCCATCTCTCGCACAGTGGAAGGAGTAGTCTCTGTCTTACCCGTTGGAAAAGAGGCGTGACTTTATGTATGTAATAATATTAATATAACATGGTTGTTTTTTTATCCGTCTTATAATGTGCCCAGTCTAAACGTTTACAAATACCCTAGTTAAATGTTATAACACGAATCACTGTCGTCTTTGGAACTTTGATTACTTTTATCATCACCCTACTTACTCTTGTTCATATACTGTGTCGTGTCTAGCTAGGGTTGGTGAGCTTATCGCAGTGCGGCATTGCCTGACTGTCCGCCTTTGCGTGTCAGATAGCGGCAGCCCTACGTGCCTAGAATACCTGCAATGGAAAAAATAGACACTGGCAAGATAAGGTTCACTGGAAAAAAAAATCAAGCGCGATTCTTTGAAGAAGTCCACTAGAGATGAGGAATTGGTACGTGTTACGTGTCTAATGGCGTTTTATGCTGTTTACTGAATCAAGTTCCTCATTATAATATTTATAATAAACCTAGGCGTTGGTAAATTCATTGGCTTCTCACAAATAATAGGTACCGCAATCATGCATTAAAAAATAAATAAATATCCACACACACTTGACACCAATTGACCTAGTCCCAAACGAAGCAAAGCTTGTACTATGGATACTATTTAGACAACGGATAAACATACTTATATAGATAAATACATACTTAAATACATCCAAGACCGAGAACAAATATTCGTATTATTCATACAAATATCTGCCCCGGCCGGGAATCGAACCCGGTACCTCAAGCTTCAACATAATTATCTGAAATAAATTTTCCTTGAGATAAACTTTGACAGATCAATGTTCGGACATAAATATTCCTAAACCTT